>NC_056741.1:1971559283-1971726783 GCF_019279795.1 Protopterus annectens
ATAGAGATGACATGAAACATACTGAGTACACTCTTAGGAATAGAGATGACCAGATAATATAGCCTAGGTAAAAATATATTTGTCCTTTATCTAAAAATAGACTTCAGTAATTCCTCTTCTCTGAACATATTCACAGTATCCTGGTGTTGGAAGGGGGGAAGGACTAATTCAACCTGGGGTAGTGCAGGAGCAGAGCCAAGTCATTTGACTAAATATTATGGACCCAAGAGTGCCGCGCCCGCACACACACACATACATAAGTGGAAAACTTTTTGATTGTTACTTTTGACCTGTTGCATACATTAACATATTAGAGAGCCTCCCTTTACAGCATCAAAAAAGTTCTGCAAAAGTAATTATAAGTTTGGCTTGGGCAGTTATTTGCCTGCTGTTGTGGTCTACACCTTAGTGAAATTGCATCTAGAAATTATAACCCATCAGTTTAATTTTAATCTTTCAGACTGGTTTGCGATTTTTTTTTTTTTTAATTATTTTCTAAAATAGTTTAATGCACAGACACATAGGTTCATAGGAGGTTACTAGGCTAGCGGCCCTAGAGCCTTTATAAGCCTAGCTGTGTTAATCTTAGGTTGCCCTAATTGTCCTTATTTAGATGGATGTACTTTACAGATCAGTATCAACTACCCCTGTCCATGAGGGACATGGGTGCCACCCCTGGGTTTAATTTGCATTCAGCCATCCTTTTGTCCAGGTTGCGCATGAATAGGGTCATTGGTGAGCTCTGCTTCACATGAATTGGAAGTTTATTCCAGAGTTGTGGTAATCTCTGGAGACATACCTGTCTCTCCAGTATTTTCCAGTAATGTCACTGGCAAGGTTGAGATCCCTAGAGTTAGTGACTCTAGTGTCATTTGATTTGTGGATGTGCAGCATTTCCATCAGGTCATGGTCAGAAACTGCTCTGTTGGCTAGGCACAAGTCGCCTCTCAGTAGCCTATATGATACAGAGTACAGTGACAGAGTTTTCAGTGTATCCATGTATGTCATGGTGTGGAGGCCCTGTATCATCTTAGTGAGAAACCTCTGTGGTCTCTCGAGTTGCTGCAGGTGTCTGGTGAGATACATGCAGAAGGGAGCATTGTACTCTATTAATGGTCTGACTAGGGTCAAGTAAAGTGGGGTTATAACATCCTTGGACCTGGATGGGATGCCTTTACTTATGAGATTCGCAGTGTAGAAGGCTTTCCTCACCATCATTGCAACCTGGTGGTCAAAATCAGATTGTTGTCAACCAGTGTTCCCAGATCTCACACCACTGGCTTTGAACTTAGAGGGGTGCTGTCAATATTGTAATTAGTGGGGAATTTCACTTTGCCAAATCAGATAATAGTGCACTTTTTTGCAAATGACCTGTGACTTTGGCACAGGTCATTTGTTTGTGTTAGCCCCTCCTGGAATATGTTAACACCATTAGGGGACTCAATGATTGTGCCTAGTGTACAATCATCAGCGAAATTAGTAAGCCTTAGACCATTTACTGTAGCCTGGAATTCCAAAAAATAGATTCCAAATAGTAAAGGGCCGACTACAGATTCTTGTGTTATGCCACTGGTGACGGGCCTACTGGTAGAGGTGGAGTCACCAACTTTGACAGTATGTGTTCTGTTGGTGAGCTAGTTAGCTACCCATCTAATGATTTAAGGGTTAACACTTAGCTGGGAGAGATTTTCAATGATACCCAAGTTTGGGATTGTGTCAAAGGCTTTAGCTAGGTCCAGAGAGGTAGCATGCACCTTCATCCAGGGATTTGATGACTTTCTCAAAGAAGTTTAGCAGGTTTAGTAAGTACAATCTACCCTTAATGAAGACATACTGGGTTTAGTTGAGTGTTTGAAGGTCACCCATATCCTTGGTGATAAGGTCCATGATGATCCTTTCCATGGCTTTGCAGATGAGGTTGGTTAGACTTAGGGTTCTATAGTTCCCAGGGTTGGTTGATGCCCCCTCCCCTTTATGCAAGGGGATAACTGTTGCTGTTCTCCATTCTACTGGTAGAAACCCATTTCTCAGGTTGTGGTTACAGAGAATGGCAACTGGATCAGCTAGGTCCTGTTTTAGACTGCTTAGTAAGCAACCTGGGATGTTATATGGTCCCATTGAGGCCATGTTTTTGGCCTTGAGAGCACAGATATGACTTGATCTGTAGAGATGCTGGGTAGAGAACTAGTGTCAGGTATGCTTTGAGTTATGGTTGATGGGGATAGGGGGTGAAGTGTGCACCAAATCTGTCAGCTAGCAGGTTGGCAATTTCCTCCAGTATAGTGTGAGTGGTACTATCTACTACCAGTTTGGCACATAGCTAGGCACTTCCTTTTAAGTTTCGGACATAGCTAAAGAATGGCGTATGATTGTCCTTGGCTATGAATGCTATTTTAACTTCTTAATTAGCTTTTGAGGACTTTACAAAACTTTTGATTTGCTTACTCAATCTGTGGAAGGAATTCTTCCTCTACAGAGGCAGCTGCCTCTTGTTCTTGGACATCAGTTTCTTCCTTTTGTCATACAATCTGTTTATACTAGATGTTCACCAAGGTGGCTTGTTGTTTTAGGAGGGCCTGTTTTTTATCTGGTCAGGTACAGCTGAGTCTGGACAGTTGCTAAGATGATTATTTGTGTACAGTTCTGCATTATTGCCTGTGATTGCAGGGGGTATAACACTTTTTATACCATCACTTAGTGGGCTGTGGTGTGCTTTGGAGAAGTTCCTTAGTTTTTTTGCTCCTTTGGGGGTGGGTGGTCCAATAGTTACTTCGAATGAGACTGAGTTATGGTCCAACCTTACCAGGAAGGGTATCACACAGGGGGGAGTGCAGTGACCACCCATGTTGGTGACTACTGTGTCAAGGACATTAGAGCACCTTGTGAGGGTGAAGACTATTAGTTCCAGATCTTTTGCATTGACAAAGTCCAGGACCCTCTGGGCAAACATGCTTGAGCTTGTGTATGTTACTCAGTCGATGGAAGGATAATTGAAATCTCCCAAGACTAAAGTGTTGGGATGTATTCCATGTCAATCCAGAAAGTCTGGGTAGGCATTGTGCTTTTTTTGGTTCCTGGAGGGGGACCTATAGCTAGCAATAATGTGGTAGGGTGTTTTGTCTATAGTTAATTCGGCATGGAGTAGTTTGTGAGAGTCGTACTGTTTGACCAATCTAGTGGTGTACATGGCTTTAATGAAGATGGATACACCTGCACCTTTGGTTCTATCATGCTCATTCTGAGGCCTGAATATGTGGAAGGCATTGAAGTCTTCCAGAGCTAGGGTGCTCTCTGCAGTCCTGAGTGATGTTTCAGTGACTTCACAGACATCAGCATCTTCCAAGGTAAGTAGTGCTTCCAGGGAGTGCAGTTTCATGTATAGATTCCTAGTATTAAGTAGAACCTTGAGTTTGTCCTCAGTGGATTTTGCTATGTCAGAAATTTTGTCATTCTGATATTGCCTAAAAAAGTACTATAGGCGAGACAAACACCTAAGCCAGTATCCGAAAGCTTAGGGGAGACAGGTGCAGACCATTTCTGGCAAAGCAGCGTGGCCTGTCGACCATGTTTTCCCAGGCTGACAAATACTGGATCCCCCCCTGGAATGACACAAGAAGCTAAGCCAATTGTTGAAGTCAATCATTTTTTTGTTTATATTGTGGTATCATCCTGGGTGAAGTTAGAATGCTACTTAGGGCTAGGTTCATACCTGCCTGGGTCACATAATGTGAGAGTTCAGTCATGTCACTGTTTATATAGTCCAGGGAGGTACGTCTCAAGTCATTCACCCCAAAATGGACTATGACAGAGTCCTAATGGTTCTTGTTCAGTGACCTGAGTTCATGTGTGATCTGACGGATCCTGACACCTGATAGGCAACTGACTGCAACCTTCTCCTTGTCCAGCCTGGTGAGAGGGGCATCTGGGTGTCTCACTATGAAGTCTCCTAGGACCAAGACATTAGGTTTTGAGGTGTTTTGTCTTAGGTGATTATCTGGTGAGACACTGATATGTGTGTTGTTATGTGTAGTGGTTTTATACATGTTGAAGTGTGTGCAGATAATTTGCACTTGGGAGGTCTCTACTATTTTGGTAGGCTTCTAGGGCGTATCTCTGCATATGTGGGCATATGTGTAGTGTCCTGAATTTGTATGAGAGGTGAAGTACATGAGCTGGCAACCTGTTTGATGTCTTGTTTTTTGTTACGTGAGAGGATTGTTTCCAAACTGATAATGTAATTACATCTCTAACATATGGCATTTGTTTCCGTACTAAGTGGTTGTCAGTATACATGAGGCAATTACCACATTGCCTCAGAATGCCTAACTCAATCAGACTGACCAGAGAAATGGTGGGAAAGTGACCATCCATAATGGCAGGTTTATGCCATACTACTGTTGGGGAGTGAGTAAGTTAGATCAGTTTTTGATGTAGGAATAAAAGAGGGCTTATTCTGTCGATGGTTTAGGTTAAAGAGCTGTGACGATACTGCTCAGTGTGCGGTTGAGTTGTCTGCAGAGCAACAAAGGACTTGGGAAAGTTCTACTGACAGACGTCTAGGAAAATTTTAAATTTCCATGTGTTTGCATCTATACAGGGCAGTGCTACCCCCCATTGTGCAATGCACGGCTATGCACAAGTGTGAGGCTTAAATACAGGTAAAATTCAACAGTTTTAAGACAAACTACCAGTGGGAAAGCCCCAGACTGAGCCTTTCTCCTGAGCTAAACACATCTGCCACAAGGGTGCAGGGAGGCCCTCAATGTAAGATGGCTGTTTAGAGCACAGTGTTACCAGACAGTCTAGATTCAGCAAATCTGAATCTAGCATATGCTATGTAAGGCAGTAGTACAGAATTTCAAACTGCAGAAAAGAATGCAAATACAATTAGCAAAAATGAAGCAGCAATTCAAATAAATGCAGTTAACAAATTGCAATACAGGCTTTAAATATACTTATTTTTCAGTTGTTTGCAGTGGATGTCTTGGATTTCAATTCAGATCCACTCCAGATCTCTGGCTAAAGTCATCAAACTCTGAAAATGAATACAGTAACAGTTATGAAGGAATTGTATGCTGTACAGATGTGTTGGTCTACTGCAGCATAATAAATATGTTTAAAATACTCAAGACTTCTCACTTTTTAGAAATAAAACAGAAAATTCATAATGTTACTTAAGTAAATATTTCTAGGAAGTAAGGTTAAGGGGAAGAGACGAAAGTGCATCAGAATGTATTACATCGTAATACATTAAACCATTGGCGTGAGACAATTACATCCGTTAAGATTTTCATTTTCTAAGAAAGCAACTGCACAGTATGTCTAATTGTACATGTGATATTTAAATCAAATGAAAATAAATGTAGACCATTTCATGAAATGCTGAGTTACTGACTTCCTCTATGCTAGTATAGAAAATACAAAATCACAGTAGACTGCTACTTAAAGTTTGCCACATGGAGAGAAGAGGACAAAATATATCTAAAGGGAAATACAACCTCTGTCTTTGCCCCTGTCAGTGCTCATTTCAGATGTCTGCACTTATTGTCTAGCCCTTCACTAACCATCATATACCACACTAAGGATGGTATTCATAGTCCAGAGCTTTGCATACTCATAGTGATGATCTGCAAAGAGAGGTGCTACAAGGTTGTATACATCCCAGACTGTCAGGATGACCACAGAAGTGCAGAGGACTTTTTGTGAACATGCCCCCTATCAGAATTGTGTAGCATGGTTTATGCATAATCAGTAGGGGGACAGGTACTATGCTGTTAAGGGGGTTTACAGGTATACACAAGAGTTTGATTCATAGATATGAATATATAATGAACCCATTTGCATACAAGGTGTGTAAATCATTCTGAAGTTATGCCAGAAAGCAGCCATGTTTCATCTGAATGCAGAGATACCTGGGCACATTACTGAAGGGGTCGCTTGGGTGAAAAGTTTTTTTAGTGCTTGTGCATATAGGCATGTTACTGAAGGGGTTCACTTGGTTGAATACTTTATTTTGGTGCTTATGGATACTGGGATGTATTACTGAAAGGGTCACTAAGGAAATAATTAATTTTTCTGAGTGCACACGTGGACAAACAAGTTTGCCAATTGCAACTCCAATATCAAAGGAAAAGCACTGCATTTAAGAATGGATGGATGTACCTCAGGGATGTCAGACTATGAACTGCAAACACCACCTTATTAACATACTGCGCTTTATAACACTTCTCATTTGTGTCTCGTTATTCTTTAGGCCTTGTGCATTAGTGTAAATGGCCTCTATGAATTGCGCCTTTGCAATGCTCACTCATAAGCATCACAAATACCCCTATCACACTTGCACAAGTGACTATGGACAGCACTCTAAAAGTATCAAATTGCATTTTCACAAGTGACTATGAATACCACCCTAAAACAATCAAGTCTAGTCTAACAAGACAGATAAAGTCAGCATGCAAGCTGTGTAGACCATTTTCAGCATGAAGCAAGGGCTGCTCACATTAAAGCGATTACGTCCTCTGTAGCTGTAATATTCCTTTCTTTTAACTGCACCAAATTTTACCTTTACTATTAAAAGGCATCAAACCACACTTACCAACACCTACTGTTTCATCTCTCCTTCAGGAAGCTTGAAATCATTACAACTTGGGGCAAAAGTAAATCTCCTCTCTATTACAGAAAGGACTGCCTTACTTTATTCTATTTTCATCATATATAACCTTCTGTATACTGTCTCCTGATCTACCTCTCTTCTACACAAATCTGTGCCTTCACACTGTGATCTTAGAAGTCATAATGAGAGCTTCCTGCCCTGCTGTGACCTTTTGCATCCATCTCAGTTACTGTAGTATGGAACTCTGTGCCCTCAGATACTAGAAAAATGAACTGACCTAAGAGAATGTCTGACTGTATGGCAATGTACATGCTGCAGACATGCTGGATACATTCAAGTTAATGTAGAAGCAGGTGACGCAAACTGACCTCCAGTATTTCTACATTCTAGCAAAATCAAACTGTCTTAACTAATCTCTTACACAATCAGTTGTATATTATTATTCAGTAAATAATTCAGTGTAGGGGCTTAATGTCAGTATACACTTACAGTACTTAACTGTATTATATAAACTTCACTATGTAATTTATAATCAGTCTCATGTTAGAGCAACTGATTAAAGATTATTGCTATACTGTATTATACTCACCATTGTTTGAATAGCAATTGTTTGTCTGTATTGTGAATGTAATATCTGCCTGCTTGACACAGATCATAGCTGAAAATGGTTATTTGTCTGGTTGAAAGTGAATAAGATAACATAACTAAATGAGATGAAACACAGAAGTGAGCAATGACATTGGGTAAAATCTGTTGTACTTCTCATGAGCAAAAGACAGAAATGTGGCTTAGAGCATGCTTTTGTATTGGATTTTTTAACAAAAAAAAAATTCCTTGATCATTTTCACTTCTGGTTTGCATCATCTCATTAACAGAAATAGTTTAAAAAGGTCAGTATTTTAATTTGCACATATGAATTGCTTGGACTTGTCTTCTAAAAAACTAAGAATGTTCTAGTCAGATAGCCTTTACCATTTGATAAATTCTGTGTTAGAGCTGTTTACCCAGAAAAGGTTTATTATTCTTTGGATATAAGATGACTTGCTTTTTTAATTTTTTTGTAAGTTTAAATTTAAAAAGAAAAGTGAAATGACTGTTGACTTGTTTGTTTTGTTGCCCTTCTTAAATTTATAAGATTTTTTTTTTTTTTTTTGCTGAATTGTTTCCCATCTTCTGTAGGCTGTTTGATGTGGGAGGTCAAAGGTCAGAAAGAAAGAAGTGGATCCATTGTTTTGAGGATGTGACAGCAATTATTTTTTGTGTGGCATTGAGTGGTTACGATCAGGTGCTTCATGAAGATGAAACTACGGTAAGTTCTGCTTTGGACAATGAAGTCTGTGCTTGACATTGTGCTTTATTTATATCATTGTTTAGGAGTGTGTAGACAACTAGACGAAAAGATTCTGTTGGCTTTGCAAATGTTGTGCAGCCTTTTTCTTCAATTACCTGTTTCAGTTGCAATAAAATATGTTTATTTTCATAGACGTTTTCATTATGTCTTTAATATATGCACTGACTAGTAAGGTCACTACTCGGGTACAAAATACATCATATGCTATGACTTTTGTGTTCAGGCCATGTAGTAGAAATAAATCACAATTATACTTAAACTGATGTTAACAGGCTATGAGACATGTTTGTACTGTAGATATCTATATGGCATATAAAGGTTTAAATACTTAAAGTAATTTTTAGCATGGAGAGCAAAGATCTTTGTACCTCCCTGTGGGGAAATTGACCTTTTTCCCACTACTAATTATACTACAAACTTTGGGTTGACTGCATCTTAATGCAAATATGTGCAATTCTTTTGACGACTTGTATTTTCTCTGTAAATCCTATTCAGTCTTTAAACTTTTGGGTAACGTGATATAACCCATGGAAACTTGCTTATGTATTCTTGTATGTGTTGATAAGTGCATGGATTTAAATGTTCTAGTCACTACCTGTGCTATGCAAGACTGAATGAATATTTGCAGCTTGGCAAAGACATGTAAAGTTATGGATGGCTTATTCTTCTAAGGAGTTACTTGCTACAATATGTTGCAGACTGTTTAAATATGTAATCAAGGCTGTGGAGAGTACTACTTTTCCTTCTGTTGGGCAAATACAATAGAATTCCTGGACTGGGGTTGAGTACAGCTGAAAACAAGGGTTTCCATGGAATTCAGCTTTTTATATCATTCCCACAGAATAGTTTGCATTTCTTTTTGTTTTTGCTACTGTACTTTTGAGAGTTGCTTTATTGAATTCTGTGTATTTCATATTTGTTTTTATTCACTTTAAATATGGATACATTACACTTAAGATGGAATCACCATAACAACGCTAATTACCATTACAGAAATATAATTTCTATGATTTTAGCACTTGAAAATGGATCTTCATTATTTTTAACAATCTTAAACCAATGGCTGTATGAATATTGTTTCAGAACCTTGCTATTTTGGATGGTCTGGCAAATAATTTTTCATGTAATGTATGCGTGTTCCTTTTATACCATATGCAGTGGTATATTTCACTTGAGATGAATTTCCAAAAAAACTTCAAAATGCTAAGGAAAAAAGAATGTATCACACTACCCAATAGTATTTTGAAATTTAAATTCATAAAGTCTGTGGTTCTCTGTTGTTACCAAATGTTTTGTATATTACTCCCGTTAATTGTTCTGTGTTCTGAATTTTTAGTCTCAAGTTGAAAGATGTATGCCATGTATTTATGCACCACAGATATTTATCGTGGAAAAGCTCTTGTGTAACAGTCATTGCAATTTTATATTACATCAGACAAGTATCACAGAAAACAAGACTTTGCTGTCTTTACACAAGTATTGTCTCTGCAGTAAATAGCAGTGATTAATATTAATATTAACAGTATGATTTCTAATGAAAACAAGCTGTGTGAGATGCTCAGGAGAGAAAGATTAGAAAGCTCAACAAATGCTATAAGGCACTCTTTTAAAATAAACTGACACAGCCAGAATGAAGCATTTTACAAACACTGTGCTTCCCTATAAATATAACCCTCAAAATAGTGCATGTGTTAAAGTATAAGGTAATAAATCCTTTGGAGATACAGAAAAACGAGTGAATGCATAAGGACATCAAAACAATAATGTCAGTATACTGAAAGACCTGACCTTTGTGAACCATTTTGAAAACATACCTAAATGCTATACTATGAGCTCTGCTCCCTGATTCATCTCATTGTGAAGCTGTTTCACCAGTCATAACATGTAGACTACATCATTGGGAAGAATGGCTGCGTACTAAATTGTTTAATTTGTCACGTCTTCTTTTTGATTTCCTTTCCACTTTTTCTTTTCTCTACATTTTGTTTTACCAGGTTGGCTGCCTTGGGCAGTTAATATTCCATTTTCATGGATATTAGAGGTTTGGAGCTGACAGTAGTGAAAACAGAATGGAAGCTTCACAAACCAAATTCAGTAGTGGTTATTATTTATTACAAAAGTAATCAAAATACCTCTGATGGGAAGTATAGAATGAAAGAGGAAGTACAGGTCTCTGAGTATCTAGTAGTCATCGCATCTGTGTATAAGCATGCACTCACTAGCATTATTTGCATATTACTGTTGCAAGCCATTAAGAAGCAAGTTGCCGCCATGTGATGTTTAACAGTTGTGGATGACCTAATAATAATAAAAATAATGACCATATGACACTTCAGAATGGTTTGGTATGGTAGCTGTGTATTCGAGCACTTTTCACCTCTTCTTTTTCTCTCCTTTTATGCTGATTCTGTTCAACATTCTTCCCACGTGAGAGGATGATAATGATAGTATGAAATAAATATTTTGTACTAAGAGCATAAAATGAGACCATTTTTAGTTGCATGAGGTTTTTGTATGCTTAGGATAATTAGGATCCATACAAGTAAATCCACAGTGCTGGCTATCAGCTTCCTGGCCTTCGCATTGCCTGTCATGCCAGACCTTCTGCCCTCCTGATCAGTCATGTGGTTCCTTTTCAGACAATCCTCATATAAGGCCATTCTACAACCAGTGCAGGCTTCTTGGATTCTGTTACTCTGATGAGGAGGCCATTTTCTTTCATAGGTCCTTACATGCTCTGCATGCAGTGGTGTCATGGTGGAATGAATAAATCACTTTGCCTGTTCCTACCTGACACATCTGTATGAGCTGTGACTTGCATTAGGTGAGCCCTCATATCAAGTCACCCTAAACCCTTGCAGTGTTACAAGTAGGGCAGAAGGTATCTGATCCCTTCTGAGAAGAAGCAGTGCAGATCACAGGCTAATTTATCTTTCCATCTAACTGGGCCTAATGATGGGCTAGGTTTGTTCCTGAACATAGACCCCTGGCAGTGTGATTGAATGCTGTGTGGTTGTGCCAGTAGCTGGCATTATTTAAAGGCTTGCTAATGTAACCACATCAGGAGGCTGTAAGCCCTACACTGATCCTGTGCTAAGTAATTTTGACCCGATGTAGCAGTGATAAAGTTTAAAATTTGTCTGCTTACAAACCTATTCATTAATATTTATTTTATACACTAAGGACTTGAAATGAAGGATGACTGTTTCAAGACAGGAGTATGTAACATTTTCTGGGTTTTTCATACTTTTGATGTTTTTAGATAGCTTGTCATTTTGAACTGTTCTGGGCTCCTAGTATAATTACTGTTATATGCAATGAAAATTCCAGATAACAATTGGCAAGACTTGCATCTGTGGTATAAGTAACCTTGTATATCTTTAAAAAAATCTGCTTGAAGCACATTAGTGTGGTACAATGTCTGTCACATAACTTGCTATAGTGGTTCAGTTATGTACTTATTTATTACAGTATAACAAGTCAGGCACCATGTTTATGCCCCAACATAAACAGTAGAAGCAATGGTATTGACAATCCTGTCAAGAACTCACTGGTGTAGTTTAGCAGTCCCTATAAAGATTTAAGTTTAGGAGTTGGCTTATTCCAGTCAGAAAACATTTTCACCTGAACTGTTTTCTCTTGCAGTTTTAATTCTGTTTTCACATTTGTTAAATCATGTGGGAATGGATTGTAGTTTGATTAACCTTGGATGTACATTGCTTTCCACATGTATCTTTATCATAATTCCCTTTAATTTACCTTGCTCATCTTTAAATACCTGCATATGTTTTTGCAAGATGTCATTTAAAGGCTTGAGGATGTTCTCAAACAATTTATCAAATTCCAGTCTATAGTTTCTGCCTTAAAAAAAGTCACCAAAAGTTTGTTGAACAATCAATGGTAATTTCTTTATTTGCTTTCTAAATTTGGTAACACGGGTAGCTTTCTGGATTTTTACCATGATTCCTTATATTTCCAAAGAAAGCAATCATACAGGTTTTGAGTTCTGACACTTTTACATTACTCACGCTCTTTGCATGTTTTACATTATTCATCACAATGACACAGAATCATTTGTCACCTTCTTTCCTGTCACTTAGATGACCTGGGTTCCATTAGCAATAATATAAAATGGCAGTTTCAACACAAGGCAATAACAATTCAAAAAATTTTTATGCCTTGCCACCTCTTTGTGTCTCCAGGTTGGATCTACAAGGTTTAAAAGCTGAAAAGTGATTCAAATGTCTGTGTCAATTGCACTGAAACACAGCATATGTTTGTCTTTTCGGCTTTTCCCGGTTAGGGGTCGCCACAGTGGAACTCCGGTCCGCTAATGATTGGCAGTCGATTTTTATGGTGCCAAGTTGCCAGCCCAACGCCCAACCTTCAGCGAAGGTACACCCATTCACATATGCCTTTCGGAGGCTACTCGACCACGGGGAGGACATGCAGACTCCACACAGAAGGCACTCCAACCGAGAAATGAACAGGAGAACCTCTTGCTGTGAGGCAACAATGCTACCGCTGTACCACCGGGGCTTACTGAAACACAGCATATAATCTTCCAAAATTATTGGACTGATTCACATCTGTTCACTAAAACCAGACTATATACCAAATTTGTATTTTTTTAAACAAACTAAAAGCCTTACATGCAATATGGACTCATTTCTTATCTCGCTCAAGAACCTAAAAAGCCCAAACAATGTTGCTGCCATCTGGTTTATGTGCTAGGCACATTTTCGCTAACTGTCCCATATGTGCTTTCTCTGTACTTGTCGTCACATATAATAAAGTTGTCTAGATTAATAAAAATTCATCCCACGGATCTACACATTGGACAGCACTCTTGTCCCTTGTTTGGCTTCAGATATAAGGTCATTTTTCATGAAGCTAAGATGCACACATAAAATTATGCATGCCTTTAAATACCTGTCTGTACATAATGTGCTTTAGCAATGTACCTTTACAATTTAACATAAATTGTCTAATGTTTTATTGTTGCACATATATTAGTATCTGCTAATAGCCATAGCAATTTATGGTTACTCTGTTAAGAGAAAGTGGAACAAGGCTTTCATAGCCATAGCCACTCCATGGCATAGATGGGCAAAGCCCTGACTACTTTATGGGTGGGCCAAGTTTAAATATGGATTTGAGAATGTGTAGGAGCTGACAGAGGAGAATTGGAGTGAGTGGCCACTACCTGTTCAACCATCCTAGGAGGAAAGAGTTGGCCCTAGCTCACCACAAGAGTGACACTGTGCAGGAGCAATAGGTGCCTACCAAGTGAAGTGCTGGGTCAACCAAATGTGAGCTGCTATGTGCAACTGCATTGCGAGCCAAGGAGAACCCTTAGAGTACAGCTATGGTGGAGCTTGGAAGAAGCATCACTGAAGAAGAGGTGCTCCTCAAAGGTGAAGGTAGGCCAGCCCCAGGACCAACATAGCTGGCCTGTTCCCTATCACCTAACTCTCACCAGCTCATCAGAAATTACCAGTCTGAAACAAATGGGCTATATAATTCTCACCTGCCAGAGAATCCCCAGCTATCCTGATCTCAAAATGAACGGGTTGATTGGGTATAGGTAAAGTAACTATCAGGCTCAGTCCCCTGAGGGTGCAAAAAAAAAAATAAAGGCAAACCAAAAAAACAGTTCCTTCAGCTATAATTCAGTAGTCTTCCATTTCTCCATTTAAACTCTATTGAAACAAATACAGGCTTAAATGCTGGGTAATATTAAATAGTCTGATTGCCTTTCCTCTCTAGTGTCAGAGGATATGACATTTGTGTTGCAGTTAGCACCACTTGCCACTTTAGACTTTGCTATTCTACTTATCTATTTCTTATTCCCAAGCCTCCCATGCCCCCTTTTCTTTTATCTACTCTTAGCTTCTTTTCAAACGCTGTCTCTTTTTATTTCAAAGTGGCTCTATTTCACTTTACCTATGCCCTTCCATATTTCTTTTTTGTTTTTTATCCTGTACTTCCATCTTGCAATTTTCCTTCCCAAGAAAGGAAAGTGTTTCTCCTGTGACCTCTGTTCCTTGCCTGCTCAATCTCCATTATCCTTTCTGTTTATTTTCTACTACATAAATGGTTGCACAGTAGTGCAGCAGGTAGTTTTGTTGCCTTACAGCAAGAGGTTCTCTGGTTTGATTCTTGGCTGTGGTGCCTTCTGCGTAGACCGTGCATTTCCTGTCCATGTTTGTGTGGGTTTTCTCCAGGTGCTCGGTTTTCCTTCCACATTCTAAAGACATGCAATAGGTAGATGGGACACTCTAATCTGCTCATAGGTATGAACGTGTGTGTGTATGTGTGGCATGAAAGAACAACTGCAGCAGGGTTAACCACTCAAAGGTGTGGACATTGACTCTATATAATTGTCACTGTTGAAGTTACACCCTAACTCCATGTTCAAAAATGAGAAAAAGGGCAATAGATGGATGAGTGAAATATTTTCCTTCACTTTCTTCTAGGAGGACCACATACCTATTTTAAATCCAGCTATTCCTTCTTTCTCATCTTTCTGTATTCATCTCATTTCTTCCTTCCTTCATCCATATGCTGTCTCTTGTTATTCTTACCCTATTTCTATACATTTTCATAATATGTGTCTGTTTATTCTGTTCGCTATTTGACCACTGAGTTTGAGAGTTCTACCACACTGTTTTGTATCTTTATTTATACTAACTGTACAGCTATTGTAGTTGCAACTTTATATCTTCTGAAACACTACAAGAAAGTTCCACCTAAATCAGGATCATCAATTTGTAATAACTTAAACCACATGTAGTGAAAGCCCATTGAATATTTGCAAGTGACCCCCTAAGGGCTTACAAATTTTTCAGCTCTATGACATCAGAATTTCTATAGCGTTATAATGTTTTACATTTTTAAGTCTTTACTAGTGCAATCAGGCCATTAAAGCTTTCCTGTATGCATAAACATTTAACTATTTAGTTATGTTGTACTGTATACCAAATCGGTATATCTGAAAATATTGTTCTTGCTTTAACTGTTGTTCATGACTTGCCTGTTTGAAGATTTACTCTCATTCATTTATTTTTACATGTGTGTGTGTGTGTGTGTGTGTGTGTGTGTGTGTGTGTGTGTATTTATGATAATATGAAATGTTTATGATGGCAATTTTTATCTCTAGGCTTCTACTGAAATTAGTTCTGCCCAGTTAGAAATCCCTGATCCTTTTTAATAAATATCAACAAACAAGCAAGCAAATAAATAGATTTAAACAAACACTCCATAGTTACATTTCTAATATTTAGATTTGTTATCATTCTGCTGATAATTTCTACCACATCTGTAACCTCCATTTAACATATTTTCTTATTTTGCATTTAATTTATTTGTAATTTATGCATTATTAGATAGTTTTATGTCTTTCTGATAGAAACTTATGTCATTTCTGTGAGGCATTTCCCGTGCCTGAGTTGTTTGAAATGCTTTTTCAAAAGTTAAATGATTCTCAGACAGCGACCTTCTTTGAATACTGTAATTATTGTACTGAGGTGCAGGCTACCATGAAACACTTCCTGCAAAGTCTCTCCTTAATTATAGTCCTGGGCTAATTTTCTCAGCTCACTAACAAACTCATCAGCTTTTATACTTAAAGAATTAAACACAAAATGCTTATTATTATACTTGGTGAAAGATGAAAGACTAAAATGGCTTTTTGTCAGATACCAGCTCCTTAAAGACTATTTTCTGGCTTTGTTGTATTAAGTATTCTTCATTTTAACCCACATATCTGAGCAACATTGCCATTTAATAAAACTGTTTTGAGTGTATGACACTGTCGTTAGAAAAAGTTGAGTCTGTACCATATTGCATTCTTCTCCCTTTTTTGAAGATGAATTATTTTTAAAGGCATCACTACTACATTAAGTCTCTGAAGTTTTAATTCCAGAAATTGAAAACAGCATGACAATAAATAATTCTGAATTTTTATTCATGCAAAAAAAGCATGCACACTGGTGGTTCTTCTCAAAAAGACATCTCTTCTTTTCACTTTTTGCAAGATCAGACTCTGCCCATATTGGACTTGCTGAAAGTAAATATGTACCATGAAGCAGAGTAGGCAGAAGGACTTGTACTGTATCCTTGCATTGCTACCTAGCTATAATCTCTCAAGACAGGAAACTGTTGAAGTTGTAATATCCTTTCATCAAAACCCTGCTGTAGTCAGTATTTTTATTTCTATCTCCTTAATTTACCTCATTTGACTTGGAGGAATATGATAAACACAAGTTAGGAAATATGCAAGAGATGACATTTTTGCCATTACAAGATATTGTGCCTTCTTTTACAGAAGTCATTCTGCTTAGAATATATGAATGTTTAACTGACAGAGATCAAATCTACAGGATGTAATAATCAACAGCTTATTAATCCAATACTGAATGATATAGCATTCTTGAATTGTATTCCAAAATATGATCAACAGAAATATTTTAAAAAGGCATATTTTTGTTCTGTCTTTTAATCCACATTTACTGGAACTTTTTAACATGTCTGAAAGTAACCATAAGGTAAACAAATGGTTACAGTGTGTTTGTACATGAGCAAACAGTTGTAATCCATATAAACCTCATTCTGTATAAATTTGGTGAATGGAAATATTGTGCAATTCTTGGTGTAGAATGTATTAAAGCAAACACAGATTTACTGAATTTCTGTGGTATTTTGTCAGCCAAATGCTGCAATACACATTTGTGGTTCATTCTTGTACTAATCTAGGAACTGCTGAATTAGTTCCTAACAAGTTCTGTGGGGACCTGTGCAAGGCACCCCATTCCTTTCAGCGGATGCACACATGTAGCCAGTATTGCAGGGCAAGAAGTAATGATAACATTTTTTTGTCTTTCAAAGCCCAGATCACAATATTCTAATTCTCGTGTTTCTAAATGAGCATAATTTTAGATTGTCTAAAATTATTATTCTATGTAAAAGCAGTAAAAGTTAGAACAACAAATTCCTCATGCATAAATTACGAAAATCATAATGCTATGCCTTTAGAAAGTACTACAAGCTGTACCTTGTGAGGGTTACCATTGCAAGGAGCTTGTAGTCTTTTGAAGAAGAATACTCATTTATTAATTGCTGGCATGAAATAAGATAATATAGTAAAGCAACCAGTGACTAAGTCACATTGAATAAATAACTCTGAGGCATAATTACTTGTTTTGCTGAGGATCGTGTATAGAGCTAGTTTTTTTTTTTTTTATTTATTTATTTTTTTTTTTTTTTGCATTTTACTCTTCATTCTGTATATAGCATGGCAAGAGGGTTATCTTTAACGTAGAATTGCTGGGTTTCTGCTGAGTAGAACCAGCTTAAAATGCAGCTGCTTAAAAATGTCACATTTTCATCAATACGTTATTTTCCCTCTCTTGAATCATCTGTTACAGAGCCCTATGTTGTTGTTGTCGTTGTTGTCTTTCGGCTTTTCCCGGTTAGGGGTTGCCAGAGCGGAACTCCAGTCCGCTAATGATTGGCAGTAGATTTTCATGAACGCTGAGGTGTCAGCTCGACGTTCAACCTTCAACGAAGGCATGCCCGTTTATGTATGTCTTTCGAACGCCCACCCAACCGCATGGAGGACATGCAGACTCCACACAGAAGGCACTCCCCACACTCCAGCCAAGAATCGAACAGGAGAACCTCTTGCTGTGAGGCAACAACACTACCGGTGCACCACCGCGGAAGTCTATATTAAGAAAATATGGTTTAAGTAATTAGGAAAACAAATTTTATACATTGATATACAAGGATACTCTACAAAAGGGCCTTACAGAAACAGATGCTTGGTGCCAGAGCCATGGGCTCAAGTTCAATGCCAAGAAATGCATAGTTATCCTCTTTGGGAAAAAACATGTACCCGTGAATTACCACATAGGTGGCAGTACACTAAACACCGAAAGTGCGATAAGAGACTTAGGGACACAGGTGGACAGTGGTCTCACCTTCAATAACCACATCGCCACAACAGTCAGGAAATCCTTCTATGTGGCACACTAAGGGCTTTTCATCCGGAAAAAAAGAGGTCATCATCCCACTGTACTCATCCCTCATTAGACCCATTATAGAATACAACGCCCCATTTGGTATGTACCTCTCAAGACATCTGCAACAACTGGAAAGGCCGTAGAAATACCTCACTAAAAGAATCACAGGCCTAAAGCAGATGCCGTATGCTGACCGCCTTAAAAAACTCCAGCTATACTCTGTCGCATATCATCTACTAAGAGGCGATCTCTGCTTAACATACAAAGCCATGTCAAACCCAGAGCTGTTGGACATGTTACACTTAAAGAAATCACAATCCCTCAGAGCCACATGCTCCAGGGATCTAAACCTTGTCATCACAATAAACAAAACATGCTGGGGGGATAGGTTCCTGACCCAGAGACTCCCCAGACTCTGGAATAGACTGCCCATACATGTCAAGCAGAGCACCTCCTTGGCCCTCTTAAAAAGGAACCTTGACGACTGGATGGGAGAAAGTAAATTTACCCCAGGGATCATGTCAGTCACCCTGCTAGACAGGGGTCCAGGGAAGTAAATAGTGTGAGAAGAAATAGCCAGGGAATTTTTATGGCTAGGTTTGTATAGGCCCTAGGACCGATAGCCTAGTACCAACCTATGAACCTATGAACCTATAAAACCACAAATGAAACAAGGAATGTAACACTTCAGAGGTAAACATCAGGGGATATCCTCACAATTATAGAGTATTAAAAACAGCAAGAAAAAAATATAACAGAGTGTTTAAAGATCTTTAAAATAGGTCCTTAGTTCAGATTTCCTGTCCTTAAGAAAATGCATGCTGACACAAAACCTGTTATTCCAGCAACTTTCTGAGTTTGTAACACAAAGCCTATTATTCCAGCAACTTTCTGAGTTTGTAACACAAAGCCTGTTATTCCAGTCTAGATGCCAGTAGTAATGCAACAGTGGTGGGAGGGGATTTGGATGTGGCTTGCTATATATAATTATCAGGGGTTGTGGGGGATATTTGGATGTGGTTTGCTATACATATATAATTAACAGCAAGGGGTGGGTACTATAACTAAGCAATGCTGCAAAAATGTATCCTAATTTAAATAAACAAATCCAACATTGTGCATATGACTGAAATATATGATAAAAATCACTTTGTAGAGTATTTGTATTTCAATGGTAACTCAGGAGTTGTAGAGTATTCACTTCATAAACTTTTCACTGTAATCAAAAACTAAACTCAGGGTATTCAGTTATGATTTCTGGATAATGTGTGTGTATGTATGTGTGTATGAGTGTGTGTCTCTATATATATATATATATATATATATATATATATATATGTGTGTGTGTGTGTGTGTGTGTATATATATATATATATATATATATATATATATATGTATATATGTATATATATATATATATATATATATATATATATATATACACAAACACACACACACACACACACACACACACACACACACACACACACACACACACACACACATACATACATGCACACACACACACACACACACACACACAAAAAAAAAACCACAAGTATATAAAACCATATACATATATGATTGGAGGTAGTTTTATGGAACATTCGTAATATCAAACTTTGCTTTCTTCCATTTTGCTGGTTTCGACAACATGTCTGTGATATGATTGCTTTACTATGGGGAATGGGAATTTGTCTTTTCCCGGCTGCTCTGTGACATTGGAGATGCTATACATATGTTGCAAGGGTGTGGGGAATGTAGAGGGTTTACTCCCCTTCATAAAATATTTTTTTTATTTTTTTCTTATATTTTTGCTATGATCTTTTAGACGGATATTTTAGGATTTTTTCTGTCAATGGCTGCTGACACAGACATATCTATTTGGTTGACAGATTAGCTGATTGACAGGGCAGGTGCAACATCTTTTTAATAGCAGGGCTGGAGAATAAGCTCTTTACCCGCTATTGTGTGATCTTGGACTTTGTATATTAAAATAGCAGGGTTATTGGGGCACATCCCCCAGAATGATGGGTACAGGCAGGCATACCCATGTGCAAAAATCAGTGTTTTGTGATTTGCATGCTCCAAGTTTATGTCTTGGAGTATGCATACTTTAGAATCAGTATTTTGGTTTTCAAACTTTTACAGAAAATATTCATTGATGTAGTATTTTGCAGCATGGATTAATTTACATACTTTTATAGCTCTCTGTCTGTCTGTCTATCTATCTCTCAGTATATTGTTTTCAGCAGTGAAATGCTCCAGTGTTAAATAATCTTACTCAGAGTAACTGTTTCTGCCAATAAATATAATTGCCATTTGCAATTCTAAAATCTCCAATTTCTTTTGACTAGACTCTTAGTTCCATACTGTAGAGTTATTGGAGAAGGATGGCTTTGTAATTGTTATTTTTACTGTAGGTAAAACGCATTCAAATTGCAAAACACACATTTTTAAAAGATGAAAACCAGGAATGTGTGCTGATATGCTGAAATATCAAGATCAATCGAATGTTATTGACTCCTAAGTTGTACATTTTTCTTCTTTAACCATTTGTAGAGTGGCTTATTATGTAGGTACTTTCTTCACTATGTAGCAGATGTATGCTTTTAATTTGGATACCTAGCACTGTACCAATACTGATAAAATACAGCAGCTTTAAGAACTTGTGTTTTTGGAAAATGGTAAGCCTGCTTTAAGATTAATTATAAGCTATCTGCAATATTTCTTGATACAATCTGCTAAATGATGGTCATGGAATATGGGACAGTGCCATTTAAAATATTTATATTCAAATACAGATAGTAATTAGTTATACTTTTTTGTTGTTTGTAAAGTCATATAACACTAAACATTCATTCTAAGGTATTCCATTGGTTCATCAGAATTGTTTATGTTTCCTCTTCATAACATCAACTCCCTTTAGAAATCATTGACTTTCTGAAGACCATTCATCAATCATCCCAGGTGAAAATTCCAGGTATGTAGAAAAGAGTGCTGTGAATATCACATGAGCCTAAGCCTAGCAAAAAAATCAGAAAGCAATAAACATATAGATATTAAAATCTGAATACTTATAAAGTATCATTTTTCCATAATATCTATTATAATTTGTTTTCTGATTAACATTGCTAGTGCTACAAATTCTTATTCCTCTTTTTTTAGCTAACCCCATGAGGTAGTAAACAGTGCTTCCGTTCAATTCGCTATAACCATTATTTTCAGTGCTAGTAATTGTTCTAAGCAATGTGATTCATCCCTATAAAAGTAATAATTTGGTTGTGTTTTTGCTAAAGGTTTGATTCTGAATATGGAAACAACTACTCTGATAATTTAAACATTTAGAATATTATTCAGTTACATGTTGATGGTGCCAGACATTTGTTGACATTTATAACAGCCATCAGACATATTAGGGTTAATGCTTAAATGTTCATTGCTGGCAGAAGAAGACCTATTTATATTCCATCATGTTTGTCTTGTTACTGGTCATAAAGCCCTTCAGGTGTCCTTTCCTTGTTAATTCTGCTGTTTTACCTATCCCATGCCACCTGGAAGGTGTTCATTGTCTTGGTCACCACTACCCATTCAGGTAGCTTGTTCCAGTTATCCACCAACTTTCTTGTGACTTCTACTTTCTCTAGCCTACACTAATCTCCATGTTGTCCTTTCTACTCACCACTATCCCTTCACTCCTTCTTGCATTTGTTTTGGGTACCCATATCATATCGTTTCTTCCTTTGATTGTTTCCAGAGAGTTTGATCACAGAAATAGGAGTTATGGCATGTACGCTTATTCTTCTAATTATTTGCCATTCACATTTTTTTCCTCAATGCCCTTTCCACTAGATTATTCAGATGTCCCCTCTTGGTTCTTCCTAACTGGCCACATTACCTAATGTCTCACTAGACTATGGTAATCGAAATGCATACTTTCTGATCTAGGAACATATCCATCTTATAGTGCAATCAAGTATTTACTTAGCTTTCACTGCAACCTCCAGTGCTGCCATTTTGTTTGTGCTGTTAATTTGCCACCTTTCTTCTCGGTTTGTACTGGCAGAAATTTGATGCTAATTTTTCTTCCTCCATCCCTATTCTGTACCTCTTCTGTTTCTTATTCTTTGTCCTCGGGTGCTCTTACTACTGTCCTTTCCCTAACTGAAGTCAAATGATTTAATCATTGATAATGGAAACATTTTCTAATATTTTTGATAAAGGGAAGTAAGAGCAGTATAGGCCTAAAATTATTATATGTAGAGTGTATGTCCACATCATGAAAAGCAATAACTATGGCAGTTATTCCAGTCTACAGGAAATCATTTTCTGTAATAGAATTTTGAGGATGGAAATGTCGTCAATTATGGTCTCAGAATCAAGGTTTAGATATTCAGTAGGAAGCAAGTTTGCAGCATTATTTTTTTGTAAGTGGCATGCAGCTGATTGAAAAAGTTGAAAAAAATGTAGCAGAGGTTCTGTGCTATTTATTTAGGCTGGCACAGCTATCTGATTTATCAGGGAGTGCTAATGAAGTATTTTCAGTGAAAATATAACAAATATGCTTTGTTATTTCCTGTGGAAGGGAGTGGGAGACCAGTACGCTTTATCAGTTTTTCTGGGTTTATGTGAGTTGTTAACAGTTTGTTAAAATGTTTGGTGTTTTAGCAGTGCCTCTTATAAAGGCAATGGATTCATGATTTCTGGGGTCTATATCGGAACATCGAACGTCCAAAATATCGACCGCCATAAGGTCGAACTTGGAAGATCAAAAGCTGAAAATATCGAAGCCGCGGAACATCGACTTCTTTCCCAGGGAAAGAAGTCAGTGGGCTGTTTCCATGCCTTCACTATTTACTCCACTGTGGTGCAGTCTTGGAGTTGGTATATTTAAGTAGGGGGGTGTGGGGGCGAAGCCCCCCCCCACATTAGAAATAGTTTGTGGTGTGCATGTGTTGTGTGTGTTTCTCGGAACAGCAATTTTTTTCCCTGGGAAAAAATTGCTGTTCTGAGCTTTTGATCATATCACATTTCGAACTTCCAAGTTCGACCTTATGGCAGTCGATGTTTTGGAAGTTTGATGTTGTGATATAGACCCTATTTATGCTGCCATATGACAGAATGTTTACTTTGTTCAGATTATTGAAAATATTTGAATATTTTTTGAGATTTTTATCAGTTAATGCTAATCTTAGGCCTTGTCCCATTGGCCCATTATGGTTCTCTTGTATGTGTTTGTCTTTTTGTTTCCATTTGAGGAAATACTATATCAAGAAAAGTTTTAATAAATTGTGGCAGTTGCTCTCCTAACTTAATTGACAGATATTTAGAAATCATCATGGCACATTGTTTTTTTTTTTTTTTTTATTAATATTTGTGACACTCCATGGATGCTTTACTTAGAAATGTTACTTTATTAAAGAAGTATTACATAATTTTTTACATGACAGAGTTGAACAGATGAGTGACACTATTTGCATGATTATGTTAAAGACCCTTGATTTTGGAATGAAGTACAACTTTTCTAGGCAAGTATTTGTTTCAAAATTTCTCTTTAAAAAAATATGCAATAGTATTTATATTACTTTAAATAAAGCTAGTCAGAATTTTGACTGAGCTGATCAAAACATAATAAATTAAGTATGATTTAAGTTTTTATTGTATTCATTCTTTTTTTATTAAATCAGTGAAAAAAGATGTGCTCCCAGATTTGCATTTGTATAGCAAATCTTGTAGCAAAGATTTGAAGTATAGTAGAATTATTTAACTGAATTCCTGAGGAAGAAATGTGGTTGTTAAAAGGATATGGTTAATCATGCGCAATCTCCTTAAAGTATTACATTCTTATCACTGAGAATGCACAAACTGATACATTTTAAACGCAGATCCATGTATGGTGATAATGTATATTCCTAATTTTTTGCAGGTTATTTGAGTTCTGCTTTATGTTTGAATGCATGAGTATGCCAAAAGGAGAAGACTGATGAAATGCTAATTCTGTTTAAGTATGATATGTAGCCCACTTCACTCTTACTCCATACCTGTTTTAAGCATTGTTAAACACATTTTTGAGCATTCTAGTGCTGTCTCCGGCAATGCATTCTAAAACTCACTAGTTTTTGTGAAATATTGAATATAACCTTTTTTTTTCAAATGTTCTCTTCCATTTGCTATCATTGGCCTCTTTTCCATCCATTACCCCATATTCGTTCTCTTCCGTTTGCTACCATTTGCCTCTTTTCTATCCATTACCCCATATTTGTTGTCTTCCGTTTGCTACCATTGGCCTCTTTTCCATCCTTTACCCCATATTTGTTCTCTTCCGTTTGCTACCATTGGCCTCTTTTCCATCCATTACCCATATTTGTTCTCTTCCGTTTGCTACCATTGGCCTCTTTTCTATCCATTACCCCATATTTGTTCTCTTCCGTTTGCTATAATTGGCCTCTTTTCCATCCATCACACCATATTTTGGCTCACCTTTCTTTTCTGCCCTTTGCTAATGTAGTATATCAGTATCATATCTGCCTACAAATTTCTGCAGTTTGCATACTGTCATTATTAAATCTGAATGCTAAATGAAAAATGCTTGTATTATATCTTAAGTTTGACTTCCAATGTCTTTGAACACAGAAACAAGTTTTTTTTAGTAATAATATTTATTCCATCATTCTGCAACCTCAGTCTAATGATATACAGTAGACAATATTGGTCATAGAATAAACTTTATAGAGGTTTGGCAAGTAAAGGCAAAATCAAAGTCTCTCTCAAAGGATTTAGTACATTCCCTCATGACAAACTTGCAACAATGAAAGTTTTAAGCCATAACAGACAGAATTATATCCGTGGGTGACATTGGGCTATATCCCAGTCTTGGTCTAGGTTATGAATTGCTGAAACTGTTTGTGAATATTGATAAAATAAATATGTCTAGGATTATGACCTGTCCCCCTTTACATAGGACAAACTCTGTTTAGACAGCTGTTCGCTGTGGAAAGCATCATTAAAAATGGCAAATGTCCTGAAATTTTAAGACAATATATATATATATATATATATATATATATATATATATATATATATATATATATATATATACACTAAATCTCCTTTCATAATTGCATAAAACATTTATTTTATATCTGAAATACCTAAATATTATATGAGACCACATAGACAACTCAAATTATACAGAATTAGCATTTATTTTGGGGAAAAAGTGAAGTCCACTCCTTTGCACTGCTTGTAGGTGCAGTTTTACCTCACAAAACCTGATACTCATATTTCAGTGATCTGCTAAATGCCTGGAGATAACGTAGATACACTTATGGCAGAAGCTTTTATGTAATGTTAACCTTTTTTTATTTATTTTTCTTATCTTATTCTGTATTTTAAGTTTGTATTCATTTGTACCTAATTGACAATTTCTGACTTACCTTTACTTTAACTAATTGTTAATTATTTGCCTAAGTGCATATACTTTATAACCGTTCATATTGTTATATTTTCTTGTATGGTCAGTTTTGTGGTGCTTTTCTTTCTGGGCCTCCACTGAAATGGGTTCTTAACATCTCAGTGGACTATCCCGGTAAACAAATATCAATAAATAAATAAATAAATGTTTCCATAAAAAAAAAAAATCACTCTGTAGGCATCTGAAAAGGTGGCAACCATAAATGTATCACAAATGTAAGTGAAATATATTATGTACTGATAGACTGTTAACAGAATTAAACTTATTCCAGTTTAAACTCCTTTCAGGAATCATGTGAGGTCAAAACAAATAAGGCTATGAGTGTGAATTTTATTTGAATTTAAACCTATGTAAAAACTAATCACTTATATATGTTGCCAATATAAAACATTTTGTGGATAATAGTGACTGTAACCCTTTATGTTTTCTCAGCAAACATTAGTGTTACATTATTCTGTTGACTTAGTCATTTTTGCTTATGTCAGGCTTTAAATGTGTACTATATCTTACATTCTAGTCATGCCGAAACACTTTAGAAACTGATGATCATGTACCCAGTTTACATTCTACTGCTGTTACTTTTGCACTGTCTTGTAAAGTGATGTTTTGTAACCTGATGCAGACTGCAGCGAATGTGTCAGTATGTGTTTGCAAAATTTGTCCAATTTTTTTTTATAATGTCAAAAATTTAGTATTGACTTGTTTGTATAGTCTTATGAATCTTTTCCACTGATAGGAAATCTTTCAGGGTAAGATATTCATATTAATCTGAATAAGCTGAGTATGTTTCCCATAAAGTAGGCATATATTTTTCTTGTTGTTTTGTCAAAATTTGTAATCCTAAAAATATAGACAAATCTAATAATTTCCTAGGGTTCAGTGATGAGATAAACATTAGAAGCTTTAACTATCAAAAAATAAATTAACATACTTCTCTGTTTTGACTACCAAGGATAACTTTTCTGAGAGAAGGAGTGAACTTAACTGAATTTTGCTTTCATTAGTATCTTTCATTTTCATATAACTTAGTCTGTATAATTTATTTAAATAAAGCAGCAAGTGCTGAGTTATTTAGCATAATATATTCACCTGCTAAAATTGAATTTGGTTGATAAAATATCTTGCTAAGTAACTTATTCTGTAGTTTTTAACAGTGGCTACCCTGCGTATGTTGAATGATTGATTATGGTTCGAGCAAACTTGTCTAAATTATTATTTTAGATAAATACAGGTTTTTAACTGATTTATTTATGCAGAAAACAGGTCACATTCTCTGATTTTCTGTGTATTGTGATACTTTATTGTTCATTGTAAATGTTCAATACTTTGAAGTTGTGCTTACGCAGTGTGTTAGACCTTGTTTCTATCGGGTCTTGGAGTCTTATCATTTCAGTTCTAAAATAATGAAGCTTTGTACTTGAGTGGTGAGAATTATTGCCTGTTTTGACATTGTATGTTTACATATATCAGGCAAAATGTATTTATCTTATTAATTGTCTGCAGCCTTCCTGGTTGACTTATGCGAGTTGTCTGTTTACATAATACTATAACCTGTATCCCAAATAAATCATAGACTGACAGTAGATAAAGTGAGAAGATATCCTGTAAAAAGAAAGAAAGAATGATTTTTACTGAGAACATATGGAGACACCACAGGGAATGGTTGGAAAATGATGACTGAGATAAAATAGGCCTTTTTTCCTCTCCATAGTTCTATCTTTTAAGAATGCAGTGAAGAAAACTTGACATTTAACTTTTTTTGGCAGAGGAACTTGTAGAACTGCTAAATATACATAATAGTATGAATCAGTTATGATCACCTGTACCGATTTATGTTTCTTGCAGCACACTTGTGCATGCATGCTTCCATTTGAGAGCCTTTATAATATTCTTACTTGCTTATTTATCTTGGAACTCATTCATGTTCTGCATTTATTTATTTATGTATGTATTTACAGTGAAAGCCTGCAGAAATGCTCCCAACATGCAACATTTGCTGTAAAAATTCCACAGTAAAAATATAATCATCACAAGCAATGGAATGAATATATGCATAGGAATATGCACTATGTAGTATGACAATGAAAAAAGAAAGGTTCAAGTGTCAACAGTGCATAAGTGACAGCTGAAGACATTCATGTAAGCAAAACTTAAACAATTTTATTTGTTTGTTTGTTTTAACCATGTAGGAGGGCCTGCCATTAGGCCATTTTTATCCATAACCTAGGCTCAAAAGTGAAGCATAAGTCATTTTAAACAAGTATATAAAAAGTTGCATATCTTTAGAAGGGATTAATCACAAAAAGTTATTGTAGTGGCACTGAATTATTATCATGCTGATGAAGCAAAATAGTGATATAACAATCTAGTAGTGGCACATGAAGGTGTGAACAAGCACATTTAGTATGTGAGTTGGTAAAGCAATGATAAATGCACATTGACCTTAGATACATAGTGTTAATATCGGTACATATAAAATTCAACATACTGATGTACTCAGTGAATGACAAAAGTATCTGAAGTAAACTCTATGATCTACTAGTTAAGTTCAAGTAAAGTTTAAATTTGCAAACTATGGTGAATATAAACTGAATAAATTATGGGGAGAGAAAGGGTTTAGGGATCAAACAGGCACTAAAATGGCTATGGATGGTGAGACTGAGAATATAAGAAGTGAGTAAATATAGAAAGAGCCAGGGTGTTAAATTAGAGGATGTTAGAGAGGGTGAAAATGTAGGGTAAGCCATAAGTCAAAAAATTTGATCCTTAAAACTCCATACAGATTGTTTTCATCACTCCTTTGCAGAAGGTTTTCATCATCGCTTACATAGATAATTTCTTACTCCATACCATATTTCAAAAAATGTTTAAAGCCACCAGATGTTCATCGTGCATACAGCTGCAGTCATGACAGATGGGTTCTCCTGCCATCAGGCGGGTCCTCGGTCGGCCGAATTCCAAAGTCTAGGTCCGGCGTCTGTTGTCGTCGCTTCTTCCCTGACGTCAGTGCGACAGGGGTATAAAGGAACCAGCCGACGCCATTTTCTTCAGTCTTTCTTGCCGTGTGGTGCCCGAAGCAGAAGCAGTTCGCAAGTGCCGGTCGGCCAGCTCCTGAGATTACGAAAATTTGGAAACTGAAGTCTTCTTAAAAGCTAAGTACCCCGTTGTGGAAACTTTTCTTGTCTCAAACCGATGTCAGACAAAGTTAATAATTGTATTTCTTGTGGGAAGCAAATACCGCATAAGGATTTCCATTCCCTCTGTATACCTTGTTTAGGCCCAGACCACAACGTCTCGGTCTGTCGCTTTTGTGCTACATTCAACAAACGCACTATTAAGCGTCTGGCGGAGTTCGCCCAGCATTATTTTGGGAAAGCATTTAACTATACTATGTCGTCGGATACTCCGACTCCGGTTTTGTCTAAAAAACGCAAAGACAAGGACCGACACACGAGGTCCGTGGCCTCTACCGACACCACGCCAAAGCCGACTACACGTGGTCCGGTTCTCAGCGAGGCGCCTATGCAGCCCCTGACTACCGACGACACTTCTTTGACGGTGTCTCCTGTGCCCGAGGTCGCAGGCTCCTCGGCCCACACCCCGACTACAGATACCGAAGCCACTCTTGGCATTGAATCTCAGAATGTGAACAGGTCCACCTCCACTCAAGGTGTCTTCAGACCTTCCTCTTCTTTCTCCATCAAGGCTTTCACAAAGTCTAAAGCAACCATGCACTCTAAGAGACCAGCTACACAGGGCCCATCTCCAGGCCCCATGCCTAAGAAACAGATGCTTAAAATGGCTGAGGATTTAATTACTCTTATCAGAGGTTCTCAGCCCCCACCAGACAAAAGGCCCAGAGTGGAGGAAGATTCCCCCTCCTCTGATCAGGGCTGCATTATTTCAGAGTATTCTGATGACCAGGAACATTCTTACTCCCCTTTTGAAGACTCTGATGCGGAGGAGCCCATCCCTTCTGTCTCCCCCCCCCAGATGATTACTCATTTGGGGAAACTTTGCATACCTTAAGGGAACACTTCCACTGGGAAGGCCAAGATTATTCAGATTTCAAGAAAAGGCTCAGGGAATTTCTCTTGCTATCTCAGCACAGGCCTCTGGCTATAACTCCTGTCTTGGACATCCTAGATGATGCTTACTCAGAGGCTTGCCTTAACCCGGATTCTCTACCTCCAGCTCCAGTTAAGCCTGACAGGTACTACAGGGTTCCTGACTCACACCAATTTCTATACAAAAGCCATGCTGCTGACCCAGAAACCATCTCACAGGGCCCCAAGGGAGTTAAGGCCTCCATTGCTAAAAATCCATTACCTTCCGAGAGAGACTCCAGATTCTTAGAAAGGTGGGGAAAAAAGGTATATACCTCGGCTACCTTATCCATGAGGGCCTTAAACTGTCAGTTTCATATGCTAAAATACCAACAGTTTTTGTTATCACAATTGAAAAGTAAAATGTCACAACCTAAACAACCAGACTTGAAGGAGTTGCAGGATTTGATGCATAGTGCAGAACAAGTGGGTAAGCATACCTTACAATGTGGTTTTGATGCTCTAGAGGCCTCATGTAGAGCTGCTGTTACAGGATCAGTCATACGTAGGCATGCCTGGCTCAAGGAACAAGCCTTGCCTGATCATGTCAAAGCTAAATTACTAGACGCCCCCCTTCAAAAGGATGTACTATTTGGTGCTAATGCTGAGGAGGTGTTAAGGAAAATGGAGGAAAAGGCTAAATCAATGCAAACTGTGAAAGAATTTCTACAGGTACAACCCCCACGTTTTAGTAGAAATTGGCCTTCCAAAAACTGGTCCTTTCCTGCCACGGACTGATCCCAAAGAGGCAGATACAGGTGCCCGAGGGGCAGAGGACAATCCCAAGGATCGTTTAGAGGCAGACAATGGCAAGCTCCTACACAAAGAGGTGGTGAGGATAACTCGCAATCTTTCAAAAAGCAAACCCAATGACTTTCCCCTTTGCATGCCAACCAAGTCTCAAATGGCAGCCCCCTTAGGAGGAACGCTGGCTTTATTTTCAAAAAATTGGCATATTGTCACAAAGGACAAATGGATCCTGGACATTATAAACAGAGGCTACAAATTCCATTTTCACACCCTTCCAAAAATGAGAGGCATGCCAAACCTGCCACACAATCAAAGGGCAGAGGCACAAAGGCAAATTACAGATCTCATAAACATGAAAGCTATTCAAGAGGTACCTACGCAAGAACAAGGTCAAGGTTTTTATTCCAGGCTATTTCTGGTGCCAAGGAAGGGAAAAGATTGGAGACCTATTTTGGACCTATCCATCCTAAACACATTTCTACTCATACCAAAATTCAAGATGCTCACTCTACAGCAACTTCTTCCCATGCTGGGCAAGGAGTCTTGGCTGGTAACATTGGACCTCAAGGAGGCATACCTGCATGTCCCAATCAGACAAAATTGCAGAAGGTACCTCAGGTTTCTTGCAGGTTCAACCCATTATCAATTCTCTGCATTGCCCTTTGGCTTATCTACTGCGCCCAGAGTATTCACGAAATGCCTGGCATCAGTAATTGCCTACTGCAGACTTCAAGGGATACAAATATACCCCTATTTGGACGACTGCCTGATCCAAGCGGACAGCAAGTACATTCTTCTGAAACATCTGGCTTATGTAATAATGTTGTTGAACTCTCTGGGATACACAGTCAACAAAAAGAAATCAAGGCTAATACCCTCTCGGAAGATCATTTTCCTGGGTGCCAATTTGGACACAAACACCCAGATGGCCTACCTCATGCCAGAGAAGCAGGGGCAACTAATTCAATACTTCAGAACACTAGCAAATTGCACCAGGCTGACTGCAAGGAAAATCCTGCAGGCTCTGGGATTCATGGCATCTTGCATCTTACTAATCCCATGTGCAAAGCTGCATATGAGGAAACTACAATGGTACCTGAAAAACATATGGTCTCAACACAGCCACAGTTTGAAAACAATAATACCACTAATTCCATGTCTACAAAAGGAATTTCTGTGGTGGGCTCAAGCATGTCAAACAAACACAGGTCTTCCATTCAGCAAGCCTCAAGCAAATCAAGTCATCACAATAGATGCCTCGGACTACGCCTGGGGGGCGCACAGGACAGATTGGTGCATTCAGGGCAAATGGTCCCAAAAAGAAAAGCACCTTCACATCAATCAAAAAGAAATGCTAGCAGTAATAAATGCTATTATAGCTTTCAAGGACCTTCTACAACCAGGTCAACTATTGATAAGAACGGACAACACCACAGTTATGTGGTACATAAACAAACAGGGAAGAACACATTCTTACCCCCTATGCAGACTGGCCATGTCACTTTGGAACATGGCCATGGACTTACAAATGGAACTACAAGCACAGTACTTGCCAGGCAAGGAAAACATGCTGGCAGACAACCTAAGCAGGAATATGACAGATCCACACGAATGGAAATTGCATCCAAAAGTTTTTACAGAAATAATCCAAGAATGGGGAAGGCCAGACATAGATCTCTTTTCCTCCCACAAAAATCATCAATTGACAAAATTCTGCACAAGGATCTTCCATCCAAAGGCCTGGAGAGTGGACGCTCTCTCTTTCAGTTGGACATCAATGACAGTTTATGCCTTCCCACCTCTTCCTCTGCTGCCCAAAGTTCTATTGAAAACCAGAGCAGACAGACCAAAGATGATTCTCATTGCTCCGGACTGGCCAAGGCAATACTGGTACCCACTCCTGAGGAGCCTGATGCATTTGCCACCATGGACCCTGCCTCTAATGCCTCTTCTTCTGACTCAGCACAGCTTCAAAACTCTTCACAGCCAGCTAAAAACACTCAATCTAGCCGCATGGAAGATTCCTTAGCATCACAACAGGCCCTACTCTCCAAGAGGAGGTGCAGGATGTCATTTTGGAGGCCAGAAGGCCATCAACTAGAAAAGCTTACTCTGCAAAATGGAAACATTTTTGTGTCTGGACTGAGAAAAAGGGCCAGGATCCTGGAAAACTGAATTTACCTCAAATACTACAATGTTTGGCTGAACTGCTAAGCAGTGGACTTTCTTTCTCCTCCATCAAAATCCATGCCTCAGCCATTTCTGCAGAATACAACACTGATCCACCTTTATTCTCTCACCCTCTCTTAAGCCAGTTCCTCAGAGGGGCTAAGAATTTAAGACCTCCAAGGAAACAACCAATACCTGCTTGGGATCTTAATTTCATTCTGGAAAAACTGACCTTGCCTCCCTTTCAGCCAGCTGCCTCATCAGATTTGCAATATTTGTCCTGGAAAACAGCTTTCCTTCTGGCTATCACCTCAGCTCGTAGAAGTTTCAGAACTACAGGCTCTCATGGCTGTCCAGCCTTTTATCATCTTCCATCAGGACAGAGTTTCCTTACGAACCAACCCGTCCTTTATGCCTAAAGTGGTATCCAGGGTAGCTTTAAATCAGGCCATACATTTACCTACTTTTTATCCTAATCCTCAAAACAAAGGTGAGAGATTACTACATTCCTTGGACATCCACAGACAACTGCGTTATTATTTGGACAGAACAAAGCCTTTCAGAAAATCAGAACAGCTCTTTGTGGCCTATGCGGTAGGAGCTCAAGGAAAGCCAATTTCCAAACAGACAATCTCAAAATGGATAGCCCACTGCATACGCTTTTGCTATTCCTTTCATGGCAAAACTGTACCTACAGGCATTAGAACTCATTCCACCAGGGCCACAGCCACCTCTGCAGCCTTCCTCAGAGGAGTTCCTACCAAGGATATTTTGGAAGCAGCCACTTGGAGTTCTGTGCATACCTTCTCCAAGCACTACAACCTACCATTATACTCCAAATCTAGAGCAGGCTTTGCCACTGCAGTCTTGCAGGGCATTTTGGTTCCTCCTAGTTCCACCTAGTGCCTACCACCCCTTTCTTAGCTTTGGGATTCTACCCATCTGTTATGACTGCAGCTGTATGCACGATGAACATAGTACAGTTTTGTACCTACCATAAATGTAGATGTTTGAGTGCTAATACAGCTGCAGTCCAGGTTTCCCTCCCTCCTTCCCCTCTTGGGACAGGCCTATAGGCTAACACATCCTCATACAACCTGATTGGGGTATTCATTTATGATGTATTTGCTTGCAACTACTGTATTTTGATTATATTGCACTGCATTATTACACAAATTTATGTATTGCCTTCCTTCTGGGGGCACATGACATCTGGGGCAAGAAAAACTGAAGAAAATGGTGTCGGCTGGTTCCTTTATACCCCTGTCGCACTGACGTCAGGGAAGAAACGACGACAACCGACGCCGGACCTAGACTTTGGAATTCGGCCGACCGAGGACCCGCCCGACGGCAGGAGAACCCATCTGTTATGACTGCAGCTGTATTAGCACTCGAACATCTACATTTATGGTAGGTACAAAACTGTACTTTCTCATTACAGGAAATGTCAGGAACAGCAGATAAACATTTATTATCTCATGTGTTGTTAATATCCTATACTGAACAAATGTTTTAAAAATGCAAACATTCATGCATGACTGCATTAAGTAAATAGTTAATACTATCTGATACATCTTTTCATACCTGTGTGCCAAAGTAACAATTTTTCTTGTTATAGATTCTTTTGGCTGTTGTGGGAATATATCAGTAGGCAAAATGAAGTCTACAAACACTTTTGATTTGAATGAATGGATATCTTTAGTGTAAAAAACGTATTTGTAAAAAAAATACATTGAAAGTAAGACATAACTCTTAAATGTGGATTTAATTAGTGGCTAACACCAGCTGTGATATTTCAAAAATATATCAACCACTAAATATAGTTGGTCAACCAATCTAATAAAAATATCACAATATGATTATTATATGCTATTGAGTCTGATACATTATAAATATAGTGATGAACTGATGTTCCATAGCTCTCCTTTCCCTTTGATATTGCCTTCCTCTCCATCCCGTCTTGTTCCATTAAAATAAACTTTATTCCGAAAAGAAATAAAGAAAGAAGGAAAGGGGGAAGTGGTGATAGTAGATGGGGTGGAAGTTCAAAGAAGAGATACAGAAACTGGCAATGTGCAGGGAGGCCCCATGGTTATAGTGTTTTACTGGCTATGTGACACTTGATAGCCAGTTTGGAACCTTTTTAAACTCAAGTTCACAGAGGAGTTTCTTCCATTGTTTTGTTATATAAGCATAGGAGGTCAACAATTGGTTATCCTTTTTTATTAGAAGATGGTTTGACTTGATTTAATGAGGCTGCTGTGGAAAAATGGCCTTAAGGAGAATATAGAAGATCGGAATCTTAGACAATGTTGGGATTCTTTAAGCTACAATTGTTTAAGAGCCTTGTTATTTCTATGAATTTTAGATAGTTATGTAGTCAGGAAAGCTCATGGTTTCACATTAGTAAGGACAGAATGGTCTACAAACAGCAAAATCCATAACCAGGTTATAGATCAAGTCTTTTTGATAGGTGGCTGGTGTAAGAAGGATAGTTAAATTAAGGGGACAGTCAGTAAGAAATATAAAAGGACGTCAGGATTTCAAATCACATGTCTAATTATGACCTGTTTAACAAACTCTGCAACACTAGCAGGTATTTTCTAATTTATTTATTTATTTATTTATTTGTTTATTTATTTATTTATTTATTGTCTTTTGTTCACCGGTAAAGTCTGAATGGGCACAATTCCCATTTTCAGTGGAGGCCCTGGGAGACAAGCTCCACATAAAATACATATTTATAATACACGACAATAAAAATTAAAGATTTTAAGCATTACTTTGCAGGTAGTATTACGACAAATAGTAAAGAGATTCATCATATACTTTAGAATTTATATTATTCTAACTTAAATCAAAGACATGTTAACATGTAATAGCTGGAGATATAAGTGTTACCACCATAACAGGTACAAGCAAGCAAAATCTGAGGGTAATGCTACTCAATGCTAGAAGTCTAAACCTCAAAATGCACTCACTCGAGGCACTCCTTAAAATGGAGAACATTGACATCTGTGCAGTGACAGAGACCTGGTTCAAAGCTCCAGAGAGCACCCCTGCATTCCCAGGCTTCAGTTCATACCACACCTTTCAGCCACCTATCCGAGAAAGAAGCACTAAACGCGGAGGCGTGTCCATATTCATTAAGGATATCCACACCTCCAGGCTAGTTGCACAGCATAATGCATCCGAGATTATCCAAGTGCAACTAACTCTGGGCAAGACCGTAATCCAAATTGTAGCTTGCTACAGACCCCCCACCATGCCCCAGGATTCACACTCCTCATTTCTTGATTTACTGGAAAGTATTAGGGTACAACCCAACACCCTAATAATGGGCGATTTCAACTACCCCACCATTAACTGGGAAAACTACTCATGTACCAATTCTTTTGCTCAACGTTTTCTAGAATTCATAAATTCCAATGCCTTGGATCAACTTATTCACACCCCAACCATGGGCAGCAATATCCTAGACCTGGTCATTACCAACATGGGAAACCGGTGTTCCACACCAGAGGTCAATTCCTCGTTGGTCAGATCCGACCACAAGCTAATCAGCCTAGACATCCACATCCCACCCCCAGCCCCAATTAGGGAAACCATCATAAAAAACTTCTCCAAAGCCAACTTCACACTTCTTAAGACAGAAGTGGCAAACTTCACGACACCCATGCAGACAGACAATAGAGGTTTGACTGCCGAATTCTACACAAATGCACTTTATAAGCACTTACACGAGTGCATGAATCATGCTATCCCTAATAGAACCAAGATGTTATCCTCCAAAACAAGGAAGCCATTCTGGTGGTCCTCTGCCATAAACAAACTCTACAACAGAGGAAAGAAACTGTTGCAAAAAAGAGTAAAATCCCATGACTGGAGGAACTCCCTAGTCAACCTCAGTAAGAAGCTGAGATCCCTCATAAAATCCTCCAAAGCTAGTTACGAAAACAAAATTGCCACTGACTCTAAAGACAACCACAAAGCATGCTATAGCTATGTCAAGAATCTAAATGGGAACACTCAGATCTGCTTTGAGTTACAGCACAATGGCACTAAATATACAGAACCAACTGATATTGCCAACATCCTAGCAGATAGGTTCAGTGCTAACTTTACCCCCTCTCACCCCCTAGAGGGCCCATCTCTATACTGGAAGAATGCAAAGTTCCTATAATCACAGCTGCACAGGTAAAAAACACACTCTCCAAAGCCAAGAACACAGCATCCATGGGACTTGACAATATCCCAGGCTGCGTTCTACACAAACTACAGAATGAACTGGCACCCTACCTAAGTACCATGTTCAATCATAGCCTCACCTCAGGCTTTGTACCCACTGAATGGCGCACCGTGACGGTTATCCCACTCCACAAAGGAGGAGCCACGACGGACCCCACGAACTACCGCCCCATTAGCCTGATGAGCCTGGTCTGCAAGGCCATGGAACATATCATCATGGAACTCATAAATAAAGACACTGGTAATCTCCAAACTCTGGACTCTACCCAGTTTGGATTTGTAAAAGGCAGATCATGTCTCCTAAACCTGATTGACTTCTTTGAAGCAGTCACCAAAGCCATAGATGAGGGTAAAATGATTCACACAGCTTATCTAGAGCTCGCCAAGGCTTTTGACACCATCCCCCACTCTGGAATTATAGATAAGCTCACTAAACTAGGTATAAATCCCTATGTCACAAGATGGGTTGCCAACTGGCTCACGGACAGAACCCATGCTGTGAAAGTAGCGGATTCCAAATCTGACATCAGACCAGTGACAAGTGGAGTACCACAGGGTTCAGTCCTGGGTCCTCTCCTGTTTGTTCTCTACTTCTCTGAAGTGCAGGCCAACACAGAAGGTCTTTGGCTAACAAAGTTTGCAGATGACTGCAAACTAGGAGCCATAATCGAAACTCCTAACGATGTGGACAAACTACAAAAGGGCCTCACTGAGACAGATACCTGGTGTCAAAGCCATGGCCTGAAGCTCAATGCCAAAAAGTGTATTGTCATCCCCTTTGGTAAAAACTCTGTACCCATGAACTACCACATAGCTGGTAGTCCACTTAATGCCGAAAATGTGATAAGAGACCTTGGGACACAGGTGGACAGTAGTCTCTCCTTTGATAATCACATCGCCACAGTGGTCAGGAAATCCTTCTACATGGCTCATCTCATCACAAAAGGATTCTTATCCAGAAAAAAAGAGGTCATTGTTCCCCTCTACTCATCACTCATTAGACCCATTAAAGAGTACAACACCCCTTTTGGTATGTACCTCACAAGACATCTACAACAACTGGAAAGACCACAGAAATACCTTACAAAGAGGATTACTGGCCTCAAACAGATGCCCTATGCAGACCATCTCAAAAAACTACAGCTTTACTCCATCGCATATCGCCTACTCAGGGGCGATCTCTGCCTAACATACAAAGCTATGTCAACCCAGAGCTGTTGGACATGCTCCACTTAAAGAAATCCCAATCCCTCCAAGCTACACGCTCTAGGGATCTAAACCTTGTCACCACAATAAACAGAACATGCTGGAGGGATAGATTCCTGTCCCAGAGACTTCCCATACTCTGGAACAGACTACCTATCTATGTCAAACAGAGCTCCTCATTAGCACTCTTCAAGAAAAATCTTGATGATTGGATGGGAAATGGGGAATTCACCCCGGGGATCACTTCTGTGGCTCTGCTCGACAGGGGCACAGGAAAATAATTTTCTTGGGTGGCGAAAGCCAGGGTACATTTTTTGGCTAGGCTTGTATGGGCCCTAGGGCTGATAGCCTGGTACCTACCTATGAACCTATGAACCTATGAACAATAATAATGCACATAGATTCAGTATATGTATATTGACATTAATAGGTAAGGTGTCACTAGAGAAGGAACAGAAAATGGAGGAGGAAGAAGGGTATAAGCAGAAATAAGAAAAAAATAAGAAAAAGTAATGACAGAGGTTGAGATAATAATAGGTAAGATGATGAGGTAGGTAAGGAAGGTGGTGTTAGGAGAGAATTAAGGGTATAGGTTAGTTGGAAGAGCAGTAGTGGGATGAAAGGGAAAGAGACGGGGACAAGAAAGGTGAGAGAGTCATGGTGATTGATAGAGGGACTGGTAATGGAACAGAAACAGAGAGAAAGGTGGGTGTAGTCAGGATGGGAGCATAAGTAAGTTGTTTTAGGTTGTGTTTGAAATTTGTGGTATTGTTTTGTTTTAAGGTGAGTGGGATGGAGTTCCAGTGCTTGGCAACATAGGTTGAGTAAAGTGAGTTGTCTGCACTGTTATGAGACTTGGCTCTGGTAGGAAGATATCTGTTCTGTGAGCAGAGATTCCTAGGAGAGAATTAGTGTTTGAAGATGTTTTGTAGTGATTGGAAGGTTTCATATTTATTTATTATTTAATGGGCACTAAGCAGTTGGGAGGCGTAGGTAATGTAATTGGGCAGTTTGAGCCCATGTAGGTGCTTCACTGATGAGCAGTGGTGTGAAAGGTTTGTCAAGATGGATGCAAACTGGCTATTTTATTGTGGCAAACTTCTAGTTTATTTTTTAAGATGGAGTGAAGGTTAGTCAGGATGGGTGCTGCAGAGGGAAGTGAAGGGAGAAGATAAGATGTTGTTAACGAATTCCTAAATTAGTCAGTGGAAAAGGTTTGTTTCTGTAGAAGAAGCCCAACTTTTGCTGAGTTTGCTTGATGGCTTGAGTGATATGTTGATCATATTTTAAGTTATCATCACTTAAGACACCAAGAAGCTTTTTGTTGGAAACTTTCAATTGAAGTAATTTTTGCGGATGTGATGTGATATTGTCAGAGATTTGGATAAAAATAGTGTTAATTTGTTTTTTTTTTGGTTTTTTTTTCGCATTTAAAAGTAGTTGGTAGGCATCTTACCATGATGCAGCTGAGGAAAAGGAGTCCTGGGTCATCTTGTGAAGTAGCAGTAGACTTGGTGCAAAGCACATGAATATAGCATCATCTACATATTGTACTGTGGTGGCTTCTTTGCTAGCTTTGTGAAAATCAGTGAGTATGTTGAGTGGTAAAGAGCGTAGAATAGATCCTTGAAATATGACAACAGAGACAGACAGCAAGGGGGAGAGATTTTGTTTCCACTTTACTGCCTGGAGTTTGTTGATGAGATAGTTGTGGAACCAGCTAAGGGATGACTGGGGACAGTCCTAGGGAAAATAATTGCTGGAGAAGACATTGGTGTAAAACTGTATCAAATGCTTTTGACATGTGTAAGAAGAGGGATGATACTAGGCTGGCAGTGTTTCTATTCTTGTTTATAATTTTGATAAAACTGAGCAGAGCAGTAGTGGGATTTATTCAATTTGCAGGGATGTAGCTTTCTGTAATTGATTAGTTTATTTGTATAGATACAGGGCATGTAACAATATCTGCTAGCAATTCTGAGATGTTCTGGTGGCAGGTACTCAGTAGCCTGTGCGGAATTTTTTAGTATTTGAGGTATTTTTTGATAGAAGAGTTAGATACTAGTTGGCGGGAGTAAGGATTTTGGTTATGATTAGTACTGTTTAGAATAGTGAGGCTGGTGGGTGGTTTGTTATGTAGAGAGAGGACAAAGTGTGTGAAATGTGTAATGAACTAAGTAGCTACAGAGACTGAGTTGATGATGGTATAAAATAATTTTAATTGTGTTCCAGAAAAGCTAAACATCCTGTTGGTTGAAAAAGTATTTCATTTTGTCTGATCTGATTTTTTATTTAGAAAGGTTCCTCAGCTGTCTAAAATATTGCCATTTTTTGTTGGGCTTTGTCAGTAGATCATTGTTTCTAGGCTTTATCTCTGTTTTGCATCAGTTGCCTGGTTTCTCTTGTGAGTCATGGGGCAGGGCTGGATTTGTTTAATTTTGATATGATGGGAGATAGTTTGTTTAGTACATTAAGAAATTTCTTGTGATTTACAGTCTCATCTAGGGATAAGTTTTTTTAGAATATTCCAGTTGTATTTGTTGAGGTAGCTAAAGCTGTTGTACATTGTGTTCATGTGCATGATTAGATTGTCTTCTGGCTAAGGTCAGGTGTCAGGTAGGCAGCCAGTATTGTTAATTTTGTTGTGAGTGCCACTGAGGATCCAGTCCAATGTAGCCTCCCTATTACTGCATTTGTCTATTTGAGTAGCAGTTGTGATAATTTGGGTAAAACCAAATAAATTGATGGAGAATGTGGAAGAGTCAGAGATGATAAGTAGATAGTCTATATAAGTGTCACCTATGATGATGATTTCCTTGTTGATATTATGAGAGATCCAATACTGGATTTCTTCTACCAATGAGATGTTGTTTCCAGGAGGGATATAGATGGCAGTGATGCATATGCTCTTGTGTTTCTCTTTTTTGCAGGAGAGAGATAATTGTTTTATCACAGGAAAAGCTGGGGGTAGGTGAGGAGGTAGGGAGCAATTTGAAGGTAGTTTTTGTATATCATAGTCACGCCACCAATTTTCTTATGCTGTCTTGTCATTTCTAATGATGTTGTAGCCTGCGGAGAGAATTTTCTGGACTTTATTACATGTTTTTAGCCAGGTTTCTGTGGCTATTAGTATGTCAAGAGTGTATTGGGCTATCTAAGCATGTAACTGTGGTGGTTTACTGTAGATGCTCCTAAGATTTAAGTTCATTCGAAGTAGACTATTTTACCCTGGTTGAGTCGAATAGGAGTACTTGGGGTAGCTGGGGGGTGCAAGTGTGTAGACAGCGTCAAGCATAAGGATTTATATCACCATCAAGAGCCCACTCAGGCATTGTTGACAAACTCAAGAGGTTAGGTACAAACTTGTATGTCACCCGGTGAATAGCCAATTGACTCTCATACAGGACCCAAGAAGTTAGAATTGGGGAGTCCACCTCTACAAAGAGGCCAGTCACAAGTGGAGTCCCTCAGGGATCAATCCTTAGACCGCTCCATTTTGGCATTTACTTCTCTGAAGTCAAGGCCAATGTCAGTGGTCTCTGGCTGACTAAATTTATAGATGATTGTAAATTTGGAGCTGTCATTGAATCCCTCACTAACACAAAATTTTTCCAGGAAGGGCTGACACAGACAAACAACTGGTGTCAGAGCCATGGACTAAAACTAAATGCCAAGAAATGCATAATAGTATCCTTCAGAAAGTTATCCACCCCTTGTAACTATCATATTGACAACACACCCCTTAGAGTTGACCCAGTAGTCAGGGACGTAGGGACACACATAGATAGTAATCTAGCCTTTGACCATCGTGTGTCTACAGTAGTGAGGAAATCATTATATGTTGCACAACTTATAAACAAAGGTATGTCATCTAAGTCCAAGGAAGTCATTGTTCCACTGTATTCAGCATTCGTCTGACCTATCATTGAGTACAGTGCTCCCTTTGGTATGTACCTAACCAGGCATATCCAACAATTGAAATCTTCAGAGAGGTTCCCCAATAAAAGAATACAGGGCTTAAGTAAAATGTCCTATGCAGACTGCCTCAAGGCTCTATCCCTGTATTCTGCCTCCTACAGGCTTTTGAGGGGAGATGTATGCCTGACATACAGGACATTGTCAGATACCACTCTGATGGATCTCCTGCATATCTGCAAAACAAACAGCACCAGAATTACCCGCTCTAAAGACTTAAACCTTGCCTGTGATATAAATAGAACCTGCTGGAGAGACAGGTATGTATCCCAGAGATTACCCCATCTCTGGAACAGGCTCCCCATCCATGTGAAGCAGAGTTCCTCCCTAATCCAATTCAAGTGCAACTTGGACAATTAGATGAGGAACAGGAAATTCATCCCTGGTTTAACACCTATGTCTCTAATGGACACAGGCAACCTGTAAATGTTTCATCTCCCAAGCCCCTGCTTACACTTATAAAGGGTATCAGAACTTGTCAGAGATTTCAGATGCATGGCTAGGCTTAAAAAGACCATTGCAGTTGTTAGCCTAGTAAACACCTATGAACCTATGAAAAGCAAGTTTAGATCAGAAGTGTATGTAGTGAAATAACTTTTTATATTTAGTTGTCACATTTAAATTATTTGTGTGTGGTGTGGGTTCTACTTTGGTATACTTGTGATTAAAGGACGTATGGGATGTGATTGAGTATAGGCTGGATATTACAGCAGGGTGAGAGGGGGATGATTTTGGATCATGATGTAGTGTTCTGGGGGTAGCAGTGAGGTGGGGTTACAATGCAGTGTGATAAGATGCAGTATGGGTAAGAACACATTGTAGAAGTGGAGACTGAAAGTGAAAGGGCAACATACTGTAACTATAGTAAAGCAAAATAATGGTATGCCATGGCACTTTTGCACTGCCTGCTCCACTAATACAGAAGTAAACCTATATCACCAATTACTTTGTAATACCAAGAGTACATCCACACAAAGACAAAACTGACAGCTGGAAAGGAATACTACAATCCCAAACCAACATACATTCTGCGTGTTTAGTTTTCTCCATCAATATCATCACTTTTTGTGGTTTGCTAATCATTGTAAATAACAGAGAAACTCTGTTGCCAGCTGCCTTGCCTTGCTTTTTCTTTGGAAATCTGGGTATATGATCACCTTAATATTTTAACTTCTGTTCCTAGCAAATGCATCATTTACTTCTATCTATAACACAAACATCCCTTATTCAGAAGTGGCACTTTTAACCACTGCAGACGGAAAGAGTTCCTTCTGGTACACAAACATGGGAGGTGCACATCTTCTGCAGTCTTTCCTTAACAAAGTCACACAAGGAAATAAATCAGTATAAAAATATGTTTTGGTAAATATACATGATGACAATTTCCTATCCAAAATGTTGAGTCCTGTCCATGGCAGAGTGCAGTTGGTACAAATTATTAGGAGGAGACCACCATTATCAGGGGATATAAATAAGACTGCAGCAGTGCCATAGCTGCAAGTAAAAAAAAAAACAAAAACAGAACAAATATATCTCTTTGGCAAGTTCGACTGTAATAGTAGGTTAGGAATTCTTTCACTGGAGTAGTTTTTAATGTATTCCTTATTTTTCAAGATCATTACCTTTTTTCTGTCTTCATTTAATTTAAGGATGCCTGTCTTAAAAGTCTAAAAGCACACTGTGGTGTGTGTGTGTGTCACGGTCTGGAGAAATGCATGCCTTGTATTTAAAGTGCTCTGTGTTTGGTGTCATACAGCTATGTAACAGTGCAATGTGTAATAGCATTCCCTTATCCAGACTGCATGCTCATCACTGGAGGTCACTGTAATAAGGGAAAAATGTCCTGAAATGCAGTGATCTCACAGGTTGTGTAAGTAGACTTCTGCAATATTATTTATTATAGTCTACAGATTTTTTTTTACTAAGTTTTTGATAATGTGCTTATATTATATTAAATTATAGTCACTGTCAGTGTTTAAACTCATGTATCTGAGTATCCCGTGGTCCTTCTAGAAATGGGAGAAGCTATTGTTGTTGTGTCTTTTGGCTTATCCCGGTTAGGGGTCGCCACAGCGGAACTCCAGTCCGCTAATGTTTGGTAGTGGATTTTTACGTGCCGAGTTACCAACCCTGACGCACAACCTTCAACGAAGGCACGCCCATTCACGCATGCCTCCACACAGAAGACACTCTAGCTGAGAATCGAATGGGACGTCTTGCTGTGAGGCGACAACGCTACCGCAGCAACACTACCGTGGGATTTATTAAAAACTCAAATTTTATGCAGTTTAGATATTCGGATTTATGCATTACTATACATAATTTTCAAGAGCCTTTGTACTTATTTTCAGTTTCTGCAAGTTGAGAGGTGTATGCAGGAGATGTGTACCTTTCGGCTACTTGTCAAAAGCTGTTTGAGGTATTGTGGTTTGACAGAGATGTATTTGAGGAAATGTCCTGAGCCCTCTGCCTATAGCCTTTGAGTTATAATTCTGTGTGCATTTTAATCTAAGATAAGTGAAACGTTTGTGTATTCTGTTTACATGCGAACACTACGTACTATAATAATTTTGAAACCTTTACTATTTCTTTAGTTTAGTCTAAAAGGGAAGACATGAAATAAAGAGAATGTGATAGCACATGCATGATATTCTTAAAGCAGGTCCATTGATGAAAAGTTACTGCTGTAGGCAGAAAGAAAATATGAGGAAAAACAGAATTGTACTATAGATTGTCTGATCTCCTGTTTGTCAGTTTAAGTTTAAAGCATTGGAATTAGATTTCTTCAAAGACAACTGATGTTTCTCAAAGAAAACAATTATAGTCCTAGCTACAGTTACCCATGCATAAAATTTTTACTGATCCCTTAAAGTTTAGTCATTTAGTTAGTATAGAAACCAAAGAGTGTATATCCTTTGTATGCCTACCCTATTGAATGATCCAGTTGATGGTGTCCAAATGTTGCACTAGGCCAATGCAGAGGTTTGCAGTCTGCAACTCTGGAACCCTGTGTTACTCTTTCACTAACTCTTGTGACATTGTGGATTTTTAAAATTGTGGTGCCTAACAATAAACTAATATTATTTTGATATTAGTAAACATAGCTTTTTGATTGCTAAAATCAATATGCATTTCTGTTCTGTTATTCAGTTTCTTAATGAACAGGCTATAAAGCTGTGATTTTCAAAATATGTGGCTGTTGAATGAGTCTTTAAAAATAAAAACATTTTTTTATAGCTGTCTCATGCACTAGTCCTTAAAGGACATTAATGGTACAGTACAGTGAGATGATACAATTTTATGCTGTTACGTCTGTTTCTGCCTCTCTTACTTTGACTCACCCCTCCTTCCTTGTCAAAGGTTTACTAAAATGTTCCTCTGGAATTCCTCATTTCACCTCTTGTTTTTGAAGTTTGAACTTGAGTATAATTTCTATTGTCGTAAGTGTTCATCTTCTTTCTTGATCTGAAAAGCATTTCCTCTCATGTGTTAATCCATATTCAACTCCATTTCACTCCAGGATGTGGTTGACATTCTGTTTTTGGTTTTCAGTGTGTGTGTGTGTGTGTGTGTGTGTGTGTGTGTGTGTGTGTGTGTGTGTGTGTGTGTGTGTGTGTGTGTGTGTGTTTGTGTGTGTGTGTTTTATGAGTGCATGCATTCTCATCCATGTGTGTCTATAGCAAATTATATTGTATACCATTTAAGCAAGACATTATATAATGAATTTGATTTTGTATAAAACATGTACTTTACTGACTATGCCTATGTCTGTATGCATCCTTATTACAATTGTTAACCTCTGCCTTGGCTGAAGCTGAAAAGACTCAGTTTTGGATAAGTGATTTTCTGCATATATATATGACTTTGCACACATACAGTATGCCCACTTCTTGCTTGACATCATGTCCTTCCTAGTTAAGTAACAGTCTACATTATACTATCGCATTATATTATTGCAAAGGACAAAAGTTTTGCCTGACCACTGCATTCTTGAGTTTTTCTCAGTTTATGAGTACACCTCCTCTCACACAAGCTGTTAAGTAGTCTTTAATCTTACGCAAAATCACACTTGTTTAACAATGGCTGTAGTGAAATGTAATTTATAAAAATACTAGGGAACCTCCTATCCATCCAAAATACATTCTAGGTACATCATGGGCCAATACCTTTTCTCAAAGATATTTATGTTTTTCAAACAATAATGGCTAGTTCATATAAATGTGTCCTTTTATTGAGAGCCCTTACTAATAAATCATTCCAGTAGCATTGTAAAGAATTCCCATCATAAGATAATGAAGAAAGTTTTACAAATCCCAAAAATATGAATAACACATAACCTGTTTGATGAATCCTAATGAAATATAAAAGAAGGTTTTAGTTAGAGTTCTATAATGACTTCACCTTCACATTCAAGCTTCTGACATTAGTGCAGTAGAAGCAACTAATGTCTCTTCAACTTACTTTCATTGTCCAAAAATGGTAAACTGTGACTCACCATTCAAGTTCTGTAGAATATTTCAATATTTTTCTAAAATTATTCTGTACTTAATTCTGTCACTACTATAGAAATTGTGTTGGTAGTCTCCTTTGTATGACTTTATAGTTGCTGCTTTCCAGAAGGATATGACATACCAGTATCTGCTGTAACCAGAAGGAACATTTGTGATCTGACATGTATTTGACATTCCCATGACTCTGGTTGTGCTTTGTCCTACCTTATCTACACTCTGATCTCCTGTCTCTGGTTGGGAGGTGGCCAAGTACCCAGCATGCATTGTGGCTATGGCCTCGCACTACAAACGTCTCCAGGCCTCAACAGTTCAATGCATTTCCTCCATCAGCAGAATCTTTTCAAACAAAATCTAAAATCTGAACCGATTTTGAGAGACCAACCAAAATTTGGCAGGTATGGTGCTTCTTTTGAACAAACATTGAGAGTTGAAAGCAGCAGAAAAGTGGTTTGTCTGGCCAGCTTTGCAGTGAGCTCTTCACACCATCATAGACCATGTGGCAGACTTTACAAGTTTCTAACAAATTTCTCTTCTGTCTATGTTTTCATTCATTGTCTTAACATATGCCCTCTAAAAGTTCTCATTCGTGTTATATTTGGTAGTCCCTATGGGCAGCAAACTAACTCTCTCCATTAGCTAACGTTGTGATTGTAGTCTGCTAACCTGTAGTTTTCTTTTTTCTCTGAGTTGCCTTCACACTAACTGTGTCTTTGTACTCATCTTCAGAACAGAGCTACATAAGCCAAGTGTCACGGCAACGTCTATAAGCCCAGACAGGCTTCACTATACTGACTGCTTTCAACTCTGGATTAATTCAAGGATTTCAACAGTCCTTGGTTAATTTATCCAAATTAATGTGTGCCACACTTTCTTTCAAGTGTCAACACTGTGCATGACGTAAACCCTAGCACTAGCCCTAAACACTGAGCAGAGGTAGTGTACACCTCTCAGTCGATGCATGGTGCATGAGATGTGAAAAAGGAGACCTCTTTAGTATGCTGTTTTATGTTAATATTATTTAAGTAAATGTATACCAGATGTAAACCCAGACAAAATGTGCAGAATTATTTTTTGTTATGTGCAAGTTATTGTTTAGTTTGAAGATTTCCGTTGACGTGGTGACATGATGATGGAGCTATCCCCTACTTAACCATCCAGTAATATGTCATTTCCCCCTTGTCTTGCAGAACCGTATGCATGAGTCAATGAAGCTGTTTGACAGTATCTGTAACAATAAATGGTTCACAGACACCTCCATCATCCTGTTTTTAAACAAGAAGGACATTTTTGAGGAGAAAATCACAAAATCTCCGCTGACTATCTGCTTTCCTGAATACCCAGGTAATGATACCTAAGTGAATTGTTCATTTGGTGTTATGATGAACATAAGAAGCCATCTACTTTCTTAATGGTATTCTAGGGCAATAACCTCATTTCTGTTTGAAAGGCCTGTAGAAATAAGGATCCTGGCTTGTCAAGGTAGTTACTGAGCTCAATAACACTTTGTTGGGTAACATTTAATTCATAACAAGATAGGTTAGTATTTCTTGAGTTTGTTAATAGAGATGACATAGTGGTGACCAAATTACATTTTTGAAAACAAACCACAGTATGACTTCCAGCAGCTATATGTTGTCTTTTGAAACTTACATAGACTTTATCACCACTTTAATTTTACTAATCTGAAGATTAATTGATGTTTGATAAAACTACAGTTGTGAATTTGCTAGAGTACAACTATTATCACTTTCATATCAAGATGCTTTGATTACAAAGAATGACATGACTGTCCCATGTAGATGAATATGGATACACATACACATGCGTATGTATGCATTTCCCTGTTACAAGCTTTTCTTACATGCAGAATGCAATGGAAATTTATTTCCTCCTGCTTGAAAGGAATTCAGTAACATTTGTATCCAGCCTGGACCATTATTAGAAACTGTGTATGGTAAAGCTAATGTAAATATCTGCTTATTGATTTTTCTGATATGTTTGATACTGTAGTGTTCTTGATTTGATGGATATTATCAGAATATTGATGTTTCTGCTATTTTTGTGAATCTTTTAATTGCATGCCCATGAAATCCAAAGCAACATTAAGTTTCTGTGCTTTCCTACCAGTTACCTAGTTTCAGGAACAAAGATGAGATGCTACTAATGATCAGTAAAATGCAGCTTTAAAAACCCACTTTAGGTGTTATTTTTGGGACTGTCTTTTTAGATGGTCATTCAATAGTATTTAAATGGCAAGAATTAGCAAATTATGATAGGGAAGCCATTTTAACCATTTAGAAACCTGGGTAGCATAGCACCAGAAATATGTGATCCCAGAGTAAAACTCAAGATAATCTATTTGCATTTCACAATGACAAGTAACAGTTTCCAATTCCAGTACTGACAACTAGACATTTTCACAACTGCTGTGGCAATGAGGTCAGATGCAAAAAGAAAAAAAGCCTTGAAATGCAGCTGAAATGTTTTTGGGGGTGTCCAGAAGATCCCCACTTAGAAAACCAATTTCATAAAAATAATATGCATAAAACTATCATACAAAATGGTAGCGTGTGCTAACCTTAACTCTAACCCTGCCCCTAACCCCAACCTTACCAAAAACAATGTTCATAACAATGTCACTAAAAAAGACACTCAGACACACTTTGCATACATCACAACACATGCACAACACTACAGCTTTTCCCTTCACTATCCCTTTTCAAACCCTAACACTCAAATATACCCACAAACACTCCCACTCCTACTCCTATTAGCAAAACTTGTATCCAGAAGTTTCAGTATTAAAACTCAATCACACTCTTACCGTAACCACAACCATTCCACCTTACATCTTACAATACCTCCAGTACTTGATAAAGAGTGCTTTTTATGAATATTCCAAGCACTTCACTCTTTTGGTGAACTGACTGTTTAGTATAGTGAAGGGCACCTGCATATGTAACCATGTAAATGTATGGACATGTACACACATAACAAACTGACAAAATATGTTTTGAAATTATACTTTTGCACTCCTTAGTGGACAAAGTCAGTATTGTATTTATTGTGAATTATATAATGAGGTAGAACCTGCACATTTATAAAATAACATGGTTTTATAGAGCCCAAACACAAAAGTGCATGATCTTCCCAAATAATAACATGGAATGACACAGAATCGATTCTCTCTGAGCTTCCCAGCAGTTCTCTTGCTTCTGGTGTTCCTTGGGCAAGAAAGATGTTCAAGCTCTTCCTAATGTATTCCTCTGGGCCTCTTTCTTTGCAGTGTTTCACACAGAACTGCTACTCTAGGCACAAGCTTTTCCCCCAGGAAGGGTCAACAACTCTGAGCTGTCTAACTTCAGCTCTTCTTTTTATATACCCCTGATTGGCTTCATTAATCAACAAACCTGTTTTAACAAATACAGTAAGATAATGAATGACTCTATTTCAATTATTTTTATTTACAAAAAAACTAACAGAAATTTTACATGGGATATGCACCACATCATTATTTATATTCTTTGCTGTCACTTTCACTTCGTTTTGACATATAACACACTGAGAACTGCCACAATGTACTTCTTAGTGCAAGAAATCTGGACAAAGACCGGCAATGGGGGGGACAAAGACCCAAAAATAGGGACATATTTTAATTATTATTTTTACATGCTTAAAAAGTTGCTTCAGTAACAGGATTTGTTTTAGCATACATTTTCCAAAGGATTTGAAGTCTGAAACTCAATTTGTATATCATTATTTAGTGACCTCAATTCTAAGGTCATCCCAGTGATTTGGCAGAATATCACAAATTTTATGAAAAACAGAGCAAAAATATGAGCCAAAAATCTGGACGTTCTGTGAAAATCTGTATAGGTGAGAGGTGTGCAGGGCCACAGAGACAAAAACTACACCACAGGAAACCCAGTTTACATCAAGAACATCTGTGCTGTATTATCCAAAAATGTTTGCACAAACAACATCAGATGACATTATTTCAAACTAAAAATAGGAGTTTTGCAGAAAATCTAAACTGACCTCATATATCACAGATAACTAAAACAAATTACCTTGGTATCACCATATCTTTTCAAAATCATGCATATTACAGAGGCACCCAAACATTGTTTGAGAACTACTGTATGCCTGTAGCTCCATGGCTAATCAGTGATTGAAAATTCTTTTTGTCAAATTTGTTTTGGTCACTGTAGCATTCCTCATATTCACCTTTGAGGCCACTGAATTGATCAGAGGTCATAATATTAACCATATTACTGAGTGCATTCCACAACTACCCAGCTCTAAGTATAGATCTAATTATAACTGTAAACCTAACCACAAACATAATGGCTAGAAACAGAGCTAAGTTAACCCAGGAGTTAAAGTTCAGTTTGAACTGAAGCAATGATTTAAGCTAAGATATTCAACATAAAATGAGGTCATACTTAATTCAAGCATAACTGACTGGTCTAATCACAATTCTGCAAAGAAACTCTAGCTTAGAGGTTCATAGGCTGATAGGGAGATTCAAGGGATCCCTGTCAGATTATCAAACATCTGAAAATTAAAAATTCATATGGCCGAGACCATACAATCAAATTTTCGGAAGTTCAAATGTTAAATAAATAAATAAATAAATAAAAACGTTCTTTTTTTAATGTTTCTGCGGAGGGGGCAAGTCCCCCTGCAGCCCCTGCTAATTAAATATACCAACTTCGAGATCGCACTACAGTGAGGAAAAGAGTACATTTCCCAATCTGTGCTGTACTGCAATATCCATTCAAAATGTTCGAACTTACAAAAATTCAATCATATGGTCTCCACCATATGAATTTTGAATTTTCGGACATTCGATAATTTGTTAGGGATCTGATCCAAGTCATATGGTCCAGCACATCATTGAAGAACCAAACCCAATTGCCCCTTGAGTACTATATGTTTAAGTAACTTGCTCAGATTTATACACTAGGCAAATAGAGGCTGATGGAATCCAACCCTGGCCTACAGAAAGCAGTTCATTAACAACTCAGAACCTTAAATCACCTGTGCCAACTGCCATATGCTTCAGGCATGCAATAACTGACAGTCTAACCCAGCTTTTAGAGTTAGAGTTAAGGTTGTTTAGGTTACTCATAGACAATGCAGACGAAAATGCAGGCTTATTTCACACATAACTCTAATCACTAATTTAAACCTAGATCTTGAAGTTATGGTTATTACTAAAGATAAGCTTAACAGGTTTTAGGAAAAGTGAACCTTGTGGTCTGTGAGTACCATCCCACAACTGAAAGGAAACTCTAAGCAAAGAAGACTGTCATACTTATTTTATTTTATCTTACTTGACTGTCTTATTTTTGCTTATTTATCTAGTTAGTTATTAGAAAGCAATTCTTTATTGTCTGTGAAACTAATTTTAAGATTATGTACACAAAATGTCAGGATTCAAATGATCTGAGTCTAGTCGACTGTATGCAAATCTCATTTGATTTTTCATTACTTTATGTTGTCACTCATTATATTCCTTGACAATCTGTGTAATTATAATTAGTACAACATTAATTATACTTAGCATTCAAAAACAAGGGCATCCTCTCGAGCATGGAGAAGTGAGAGAAATCTGAGGGAAAAGCAGAACCCATACCTCCTTCCTCTTCTCTAACTCTAACGTCAGTTAAACCAACCCTTCAAATTTCCCATTGTGGCATTGTCAACATTGTTTAACTGGAATTCAACGAAAAAGTAGCTTTCCTGGCAACATCTGCCCCATCCAAATGAACTTTAAATTGTACAGCTGCAAATCAGTTATAATCACTGGCTTTCCAGTATTTCACCCATCTCAGACTGTGTTGTGGGACTTTCTGTGCACTCTCACAAACAGTACTTGATACCCGACCAAGGATATTTTGCATGTAAACAAGACAGTATTTCCCAGCAGGGGATGAATGGTATTTTTCCAGTGCCAGTCCTTCCAGCCATAACTTTATGATAATGCTACCACCAGTTATGCACACTAGCTTATCGAAAACACAATTCTTGATGACAGCATGAAAAGTTTATATAAAGCATCTGTATTAATAGCAGTATACTAATGTGCTACCTTACAGGCTGTCATTAGAAGCTTATGCTCACCAATTGCTTATAGATAACAGAGAGATGCCAGTGGGTGGGGGAGTTGCTGTGGTACTAGACTCCCCCTAGTAACAGACCACAAAACATAAGACACTTTTATGAAACTTGTCAAGTTAATTCCAACAAAAGTTTTACTATTTCTGCTGTACTACATAGGGCAAAAGTGCTTTTATCTAAAATAAATAATTTTGTCTGTCTTGCCTGCTGGTGGAGGTTTTTAAGTTGTCCTTTCAGCCTTTATATTACGGTTGTCATGTAAAATAACATCATCTTTGCTTTCTATTTGAATTATCTGAAGTTATTACATTTGTTATTTCAAATCATCATTCACTAGCAGCAGAACAAAAAATGCAGTCTCTTTTTTCTGCTCAAGACTTCTTGTTCCTCCCATTTATCTTGTACTTCCAGTAAACTCAACTGAAGTTAGAAGTCCCAGAATTGTCCATAATAGCGTCTTCATAAGAAATATACAAAAAAGACCCTTTTATCTAGACTATACCTTCTTCTGCATTTCTAAAAGTTAAAATGTCATCAGTCAAATAAACCTTCACTGTTACAAGAAAGAGCCAATCTTTATTTGAATCTGTACCTCCTATATTCATGCATCGCTTTCAGAATTGCATTTTTTATCAAAATATTGCTTCTGAATAGTCATGTTAAATGTACGTGTGTCGAGCACCGAGAGCAAATCGACCCCCCTGGCTGAAATAACTATACCAATACTTATTGTGTTTCATAACATAATACAAACAGAATCAAAGTAAGTCCCAACTTTTTAGATTTCTTGTCATTTTCAGACACTAACATTCCCACCACTTTTTAATGCCCGAGTTTTTACCAAAGCCAATTGACTGCACCGTCTCATTTTACATGCAGTCTAGTAAATCTGTACCCTCTCCTTTAGCATCCCAGTCAATTTCATACAATTTTTTCTCTAAGCCTCATCCTCCATAACAATCTGTACACCCGCAGTGCCATTTCATTGTCCTTTGCATGAATCTCACTAACTTGATGTTAACCTGCATCCTGATGGCTTGTTTCCCAACAAGAAATTCAATATCATGAGTTCCAGTCATCATACATAACCAGGCAGACTCCTGGTAAATGACATAAGTCACGTCATATCTCTTTCAGCATAATCATAATTTCTTTCACATTAAGTCAATGTAGCATTTTTGTATCACATTGCCCCCTTCACTTTATATTGCACCTCTCAGTCTGTGTCAGCACTTATCTCTTCTTGCAAAGTTATATTTCCCACTGTACTTTCCGTATCTTCCATCATTATACACCAGAAGATACTTCACACATTGTTATTATGAATTTTCCTTGAAATATCTAATCAAACACATAAAAATCAGACTTTATTTGTATTTGGAACAGCTTTTTCAAGTGACCCAGAGTGACAAATAACATTGAAAGGCAGCACAAGACTCCTCTGAGCAGCTTACTTAATTCTGATTTTTTTTGTCAAAATGTTGTGAAATTGTCTGAAGATTGAGTCATATTTTGTATAATTAAGTAATAAGTTAGGTAACAATGAATATAATGTAATGAAGAAACACAACTGCTTGAATGACTTCTAGCCCTTTAAACTGAAATACATTTGGTAGTACTGAAAAACTGAAATTGTTAGCACGCAGGACACACTGTGTAATGTAAGATACATATTACGAATACAGCATCATAACTTCATTAAATGTGCTGTGTCCCCTGAATCTGGTAATCTTGTTGGGGGTCCCCTGAATCAAGTTAATGTGGTAAGAGTTGTAGGGTTGATTTGTGGAGATTAATATTTCTAATAAAATTGTTAAGTATCTGAATATGTACTCTTAATGCTTTCATACATACCCTGACTTCATTAATTCTGATATGCTCACCTGAATCTACCAGTCCTGCTGGAGCTTAATTTATAAATTTGTTATCTAGATAAGTGAACTGTCTGCTGAGTACCATTTTCAACCATGACCTCAAACAGAATAGCAAGGACAAGAGCAGTATTTTTATGGAGGGTTTTCATTTATTACATCAGCTGTTACATTGTGTGGAGGTATGAGGAAACAGAAAACATGCAATCTTCCCAAAGGCAGTAACTGGAGGTCAAAATTGAACCTCAGATCCTGGAACTATCAGTCAGAAGCCTTAGTTGCTGAGCCATAATGCCATCTTCCTGATTCTGTTTATCTAGATGGTCATTCTGCAAGTGTTAATCCTTCTAGGGGCTTCTGGATTCTTTATTCCTCCTGATATGTTTTACTGCACAGAAATAAGAAGCACTTAAGGGCAAATATTCATTTATTTATTTATTTATTTGACATTTGTTAACCGGGTTAGTCCAGCTGAGCCAGACGCCCATTCTCAGTGGAGGCCTGTGGAGAAAAGCTAAAAGACAGTACAATACAATACAAATAATTCTAAGTATACAGTTAAGATTAGCAATAGAATGAAAAAAAGAGTGATCACATAGAGCAGAACAGAATTAATTAACAATAGGTAGATAATAACATCCATAGTTTGGAACAAAAAGTTACATACAAATGATTTTACACTGAAAAATAGATACCCAATTATATACATATGTTGTTACAGATTATGTAGCATTATAAGTAAAGATATTTATATAGACTGTAGCTACAGATGTTCTACAGTTTGTTTTGACTTCATTTAGAGTGAAGTACAGTCATGTGAGATTACAGCTGTAAAAAAAAAGAAGAAGAAATTGCATGAGTGACAGAGGGGGGGTATTTATGTGGGGTCCAGGCAGGGGCAGGACCATGAGCTTGATAGGAAGTTTTTTAGCTCTTTTTTCAAACTATTAATGTGTTTGATGTTTCTTACATTGGGGGGGGGGGTGTTCCAGGCTTGGGACACTGAGTCTTTGTATAAGAGTTTGCCACTGTTTTTGTTGGGTTTGTAAACATCAAGGCGATGCTGGTTGGAGCTACAGAGTGAATGATTAGGGGTATAGTAGAATACTAGAGAGGAGAGGGAAGGGCAGGCAGGAGGCTTATTAAGTATGGGGTGTGTGATATGTAACTGTGACTGTAGCAGTTGTTGGGGGAATTCAAGCCATTGAAGTTTCTTTAGAGCAAGGCAGTGGTGAGAGTTATAGGGATGGTTTGTGGCAAATCTATCTATTTTATTATGGTTGTTCAAACTTGGTGATTAAAGTGGTTTGTAAGTTTGTAAGTATTGGAGTGGCATAGAGTAAGCAGGGAAGGAGGAATACCTGAGCAAGAGAAAGTTTGGAATCAGATTAAAGGAATTTTTTGTTCCTATAAAGTAGCCCCAATTTTTGATGTATCTTTTTAATACACTGTTGAGTGTGAAGGTCGAATTGTAAACCAAGACGAGCAACAGGTACCAAGGAGCTTAGTGCGAGATTCTACTTTGATGTTGTTGAATGAAGCAACAATTTCTGTCTGTGCAGAATTAAGATTGGGGTAATTTATATTTATAGTATTTGTGTTTATGTGTTAAGTCATATTTTGTCATGTTCTGCTTGGGCACACTTCGTACTAATCATCTTATTTTAGAAAACCTGCTTTGAGTAATACTTCTATAGGTCTAATAACGAATCCTGCTGTGAGTGGTTCATGATTTTGTTAATCCTGTTGACCTCCCTGACAAATTGTCTTGAGTACATTAATCCTACTTGGATTTCCAAAATTCCAAAGCCGGGCCTTCTACCCAGCCTTTTCTTTGACCCGGGAATTTACTAATGTGAAAAAAACACTGAACTGTATAAAAAAAAAGAAACACTGAATCCATTGCATTTTGGCAGCTAATATTTAACCTGTATTATACAAATTAAGAAAATAGTTATTTTTGCTGACATATACTATATTATGTTGAAATTGGAGGTAATTAAGCTCAAATAGGGATAGTTTACATTTATAGTTTCTGTGTTTTTGTTTTAAATTATATTTTGTCTAAGTTGTACATCAGATAAGTCATCAGGTAATAAAGTACATGCGTTTTAATCTACTGATTTCTTTTTGACTAATGTTGGTACTAGTATACCTTATTTTTTTTGTTATGTATTATAATTTTAGATTGCAGATATCATCACTATTATACAATGGAAATTTGCTTGCTTACAGTGAGTAGGTATGACTGAAGAACAAAATATTGTGTGACAACTGCATGACAACATGTCCGTCCTTGGCCTGTCAGAACTGGGGGGGAGGGTTAGCACAACAGACTGAATAAGGTGACTGTGGTATGTTTCAACTGTACCTGATTTATAGCAAGTTTGGGTGAGAATGCTGGTAAACTGACATGTTAGATGGCATGTATTTATATGGTGCAGTTAAACATCACTTGGCACAATGTGTTATTGAACAAGAAGCTCACTTGTGTGAAAGCTGCCTAATTTAAGGAGATATTGTTCTGCTAGGGGAAGGAAAGGAGATCAACAAGGGAGTAGGGTGTAAAAAGGATGGTGCTGGTGGAGAGGAGCGAAGAAGGCAGGGTTGTTCTGCTGAATATTGTGATGTTACATAGTGTAACATTTGAAGAAATATATTTGCATAAATCAAGAATTGTACTGGTTTTGATAGTTTATATGTTTACAAGCATATAATCACAATTTGCAATTAGACAACTAGTTCAGTAATATCCAGTAGAAAGTTTCTTATTGCAAGGTAGTTTATCAAAAAAAATGAAGCTTTGTAGCCATAAATTTAATTTATTTCTCATTGTGCAGATCATAGCCAGGGAACTGGAAAATTTGTGGTGTGGTACATTTATGCATGTCAGTGTGAAAGAAGTCTTGTTGGTATTTAAAACACTTACATTTCAAAAAAAGGAGACAAAATAGCAGCAATGAGAGAAAATTTCTGGAATTATTATGAGTCTAGAAAGAACTTTTATCCAGCATTTATTCTTTATAAAGTTACAAAGTTCTAGACAACCTATAAACAAAATGTTACTGAGCTAAGAAATTGAGTCAAAGACTGAATTTAGTAATGTTAATAAGACAGAATAGTGTGTGATATAAGTAACTATCAAAAACAGAGTTGCTTATTATGAGAAGCCAACCAGACATTATTAAAGGATGTCTTTAATCAAAATAAATGAAATTGCTTACATACATTTAAAGGAATTAACTGAGGAAGTGGATGCAAGTCAAACATATGAAACAAGATGCAACAGAAAATAGAGTGAAAACACATTATAACTGATGGCAAGCTGAGAGGTGCACAAGAAGTAAAATGTATTTAAGATTTGAGCTTTGTGTATTCAGTATTACTGTACACGAACAGGAAACATTTAGTACAGACTTTGAGTGAATGAATCGCCTTGCAACATGAGTAAATATATGACAAATATGTGCAAAAGAATTTGCTTGTTCATGAACAAAAGCATGAAAATATGCTGTTGATATTATTGAATCTGAAACAAAGGAGTACGACAATGCATCTGAAAAGTAAAACTAGAATGCAAGTCAACTTTTTAAGAAAGGCTAGGCTGAAAGGTTGAATTTAAATGTAACAATGGTAGACAGTGTAATAGTTTGTCTGAAGATACTTTTGCATCACTGGTAGTAAAAAGTTCATAAAAGACGGTTATATGACACCAAGTAAACCACTTGGTCAAAAGTTACTGCTGCCATGCACATGTCAAAATAATAAGTACAACATCTCTTTCAAATTGTAATAGAGTAGCTAGTTAATATTTGGTTTGTGAGAAGCTAAACATATCAAAAAAGAGAGAATGTGGTGCTATACACAATCACAACTGTAGTAATGATATTCTTGACAACTATAATGGTTTATTTACTCAGGTACTTTGCATGTAGACTGTCACACATAGATCTATTCTTGCTGGAGCTTAATCTGGAAATAGAAATGTCAAAGAATCAAATCATGATACCTACAATGTAATGCTACATCAGTGACACATAGCCCAAAGAATGTCCTAGTAATTCATAGTGGCACAACTGAATTGGAGTTGAAGTGAGTAGAACCCTTATGTTTAATTAAGATACAGTTAAATAGTTTTACTGCTACTGTAATATAAGACAATATTCACATTTAAGTAACATGCAAAATTTGAATGATATGATTAAAAGAGCATATTATTTATTGCTTACATTTGAAGAAGTGGTGTCACCAGTAGAAAATGTTACATTCCTTTCAGAAATAAATACAAATCAAGGATTCCGGAAGACAATAAGAGATAAAGAAAAATCCAAATTGTTTATATTTAATGGACCTTTGGGAAAGTACAGATTCCTTTGATATCATTTTTGTATTTTATCAGCACCAGAAGTATTCCAGAGAGTTCTAACACTTGTAACTAAATGTTTGGAAATTGTTATAAAGCAAAGTGAGATCAGCTAATTTAGGGTCAGACAAAGAAAAAGCATGACAAGTGACTGATACAACTGCTAAATAGAACAAAACAAAGTGGTTTCAAGTAAATGTAACATAAGAGTGATGCATCTAAAATGCAGTCATATTCTAGTAACAGAGGAACATGAAGTATGATTTAGAAAGTCAGAGCAGTTGTGCAATGTTGAAGCCAAAAGATAAGCAACAACCACAGAGGTTTTTAGAAAAGATGGAGTATCTTATAAAAATTGTATTTAATGTCTCTGATAACTATGGGTTATAGTATGAATAATCAGGAATTTATACCTTTGTGGAGTATTTAATCAAAAATGTAAATAAAAAAATGTTTGCCTTGGGTAAAGTTGGGTGTAGTCCTCTATGCCTCCCATTCAAGAAGGTTTGTTCTGTATATCTTTAATTTAAAATAAGCTCTGACATAACATAGCCTTCAGGAAAGTTTCATATTTTTAATAACGTTGACTCACTTAAGGCTAAAATTCCATAACTAATGGTTGTATGAAGGCTATCAAAGTAAGATTTAGTACAGGAAAAAAGCTCTAAACAAAAATTAATTTTGAAATATTCAGGAATCTAATCCTTAAGCAACAATGTCAAAATACTGTGCTGAGAATAAGCATTTGTATTGCAAGTAAATGCCAGCTGAAATGGTGTAGGAGTATCTGTCATACAGGAGAATAGTCCAGATACCTATAGAGCAAGAGCATTTTGATATGTACAAAAAAGATGCACAAATAGAAAATGAACTGCTAGAAATAATTTACGAATGTAAGAATTTACATGAACATGTATATGGGAAATAAGTTAAGGAATAAACAGACCACAAACTTCTGCAAATCATATTCAGAAAGTCTTTGTACATGCCATGGCTGATGTTGTAGAGGATGCTACTTAATCTACAGAAATTTAATCTAAAGTCCTACTCGCAAATCCTCTCAACCTTCGTTTACTATGACATCTAACAATGGGACCATAATCTCACCAGATATGTATACCAAACTTCTGGGTGTTATAAGAGACAACAACCTCAAATATGATATGCATGTAAACCAAACTATTAAAACCGTTAATAAAAAAACTTGGCTCCCTATACAAAAACAAACCTTTTCTCACCCCTCTAGCTAGGAATGCCATTGCCCATCTGCTTTTAACTCTACTCTATGCCTCAACAATACTCACTAACTTGAACAAAATGGATCTCAGCAAACTCTCTAACTGCTACAATCAAATTGCCAGGTTTGCCACAGAAACCCCCTACAGGACACACCATTGTCAAAACTTACACCTCTTAAGTTGGCTAGAACTCCCCAGGCTAATTCAATTTAATCAACTTACTGTAGCATTCAAGGTTATTAACCATGCAGAAAAAATGCCCTCCTTTAAAAACAGTATCCATCCCTACAAAAACGCTAGGCCTCTTTGTTCCACTACAAAACTTTTGGTTTAATCTGTTAAAGCTAACAACCTATCTGGAGAATCTTTGTTTGCAAATTCAGTAGGCAACACCAGGAATTTGCCCCCATCTGACCTTACTCTGAACCCCTCCCTTAATCAGTTCAAAAAAAAAAATCTAACCCAGTAATTTAAAACTCACTGGTTATGTCCTTGCTCTACCCTGACTAAAGCCTCATCTACTTCCATATCCCTGCAATTTCTTATTCATAGCAACTAACCTCTTGCACTAAAAGGTTTGAAAAGAGAAACTGTAATATCTTTGCAGATGCTCTGTATATAAGCTGCACCTATAGGTTTGATAAGAGAAACTGTAACATATTTGTATATATTTCTATATAAACTATATTCTTCATAAGCTTGAAAGAGACTGTAACTTGTATGTTAATACAATATGTTTGTGCATATATTGTAACTTGCTTTTCTGTATCTGTTTGTAACTTTGGAGCTTTTCTCCCCGGGCCTCCACTGAAAATGGACATGTATCCAGTCCGACTATCCCGGTCAACAAATGTAAAATACAATAAATAAAATAAAAGTGGAATACAGACCACACAAGGTGGCACACATAGCAGGAAAATTGATTACAACATATTTACTGGAGAAGATGGTACACGCAGAGTAAATTATCTGTTTAATACCACAGTTATGAAAGACATAAGAAAAAAGGTGAAGGAATTCTTAACTTAGAATGGAGTTACTGCTAAAAGTTAAATTGAGAGGTTGTCCCAAACAAAAATCATTGATGAAGTAATAAGTTCAGTCTTTTTTTTAAGGAAATTTAATTTGTGTTTAATGCCTAATGCTCAAAGCTGACAAAATAATTGCTGATAGTCATGTGACAAGATAAACACTTGATAGGATGCCTGAAATCACATTTGAAAATAGTAAAGTCAAAGAAGTATGCCAAGTAATGATATAGCCAAAAAAAGTTAATACAAAATATGTAGTGCAGACTTGTATTTATGCAGTTTATACCAAAACAATTCAAAATAAGAGATTCTAGCATACCCCACTTCCATGAAGACCATGGGGGTGGGTTTAGTGGCACAGATTTTACTTTACAAAAGCTACATATCTTATATGTGTAGAGTATTATTCTAAGTTTTTTTGTCATGATCAGTCAGACATTTCCAAACAGTGCATTAAAACATATAACATCCACTCCATGCTATTCACAGTCTGATAGACAAATGTATAGAACTATTTGAATTGTAAAGTAAAATCTCATAAACTGTAGTAATGTCAATAGATATGAGGACTGATATTTCAAAGATTTGGCATGCTTGAATATTCTATCGAAGGGAATCAGTTTGTCACCATCTCATTTGTTAATCTGCAGAATTCTATAAAGCAAATTACACACTTCATCAATGCTGCATTTTTCAAGATTAAAAGTGTTTACAATTAAAAGAAGTGCTGAAGAAAAGCAGCAGAGACAGAAATGCTGTTATGATAGTAACTCCAGAAGACCACCAGATTTGAAGGTAGGAGATAAAGTAAGAATACAAAAGCCATGGGAAAGGTCGCAGCCTGAAGATGAAGTATCTAACAGCTGAAGTTCAATTGTATATAATTCACATGGAAGGTCAAAAGTTGTATATAAAGAATTGTTGATATTTAGGATGTCAAACATGTCAAAGTTCACAGAACACAAAAACAGACTTGTTGCAACCAAAACAATGGGTAAGTAGTTTTGTTCTCCAAATGGAGAAAGAGATGATAAAATCAACAAGCAAAGGAGAATAGAATTGCTAGAACTGAATTAATCCAGAAGTATTGGTTAGTGCCTTCACCTGTTGTAGAAGGAAGGAAAAGCACAGAATCTGACAGGCCAAAAAAGAGCCATAAAAATAATTGAGTTGACTACTGAGGATAAGAAAGAAATTATGCATTGTTACTAATATGCAATAAGCCCATAATTTCTAGGTAGAAGATATTCCAAAAATTAAGACAGAAATTAGATGAAAGAAAAACACTTGCACAAGAAAAACTGTCAAAAGGTTCAATGCAAAATTTTCTTCATTAATGCAACAGATTCATGAAAAAAACATTATATAGACCAAAAAACCTTGAGCCCTTTGGTAAAACAAATGACTAAGGAAGTGCAAAAATATAAAGAACAAAACTTAAGAGATTTTTGAAAGTTATAAAAAAGAAATATGGACATTTATTTATTATTTATTTATTTGACATTTGTTGACCGGGTTAGTCTAGCTGGGCTGAGGCCCTTTTTCAGTGGAGACCCAGGGAGAAAAGCTCCACATAAACATACATCATAACAACATAGCTATATAAACATAGTACATAGCTACAAACATATAGTTACCAAGAGTAACAGTTGACAAGTTAAAATAATAGACATTAAGATTCTAAATGATTAGTAAGTACACCTGAGGACATGAGGAAGAAGGAGAGATCTGATATGGTGCAATATTTATACAAAGCAGAAAGAAAACGTAATACAAAAAAGCAGTGCCAAACATATTTGAAGACAGGCAAAGGCACCCAAATATGGAAAATTTCACAATACAAAAAAAATTAAGATCACAAAGAGGAAATGTAGAACAAAAGATTAGTAAAGTAGAAGTTAAATAAATAAAAGCTGAAGCTATGGAATACCTGGGGAGTAAGTGATTTAGTGTAGAAAGTTTAGCCCAGCTAATGTCAGAGCATGATGGAACAGTGAGTCCCCAAAGTAAGGAGAAAAGGTGGAGCAAGAGACATCTGAAGAAGAAATAAGGACATGGGGAAGAAAATAGATTTACTATGGTGCACTATTTATGCAAAGGAGAAATCAAAACTATTCAATATAAACAAGCAGCACCAATTATATTTGAAAAGAAATACAGACAAAGGCATCTGGATATGGAACATTTCACAATACAAAAAAATAAGAAAACATGGAGGAAAGTAAAAAAAAGGATTACTAATGGAGAAATTAAAGACAGAAACTAAAGTTATGGATTACCTGCAAAGTGAAGGATTTAGTGTAGAAAATCTAACTTTGTTAAGGTCACAGCATGATGGAACAACAAGTCCCCAGATTAAGGAGAAACAAATGGAACAGCAAGCATCTGATCACTTGCTACATGAAGATATTCTGGAGCCTTCAGCTGAAAACCAGCACAAAAGGTCAGTTGAGTTGCACAACAAGGGGAGGAGCAGGAAACAGTGGCAACTCTGATGTAATCAATGCTGCACAGTCATAGACCAGGGAGTGTCCATTTAAAAGAGCAATGGATGATACAGGATGCAGCTGAAGAGAATATGTCATGTGATGATGCTCTGAAACTTAATGTAAAATGTTCGCAGGGAACAGAGAATAAAAAAATGTGGCTCAGTTTAGAGGAAAATGATCTAAGGGAAGAGTTGCTTGATTTAATAGAGATGTATCGACATATTAAGATCAATGGAAGAAATAGATTACAGAAAGTTAATAGGACTCAAAATGCTAGAAGTCTGATAAAACAGATGAACAGAGTAATCAAGACTATTAACAGAAATTCATGTGACATAACAGAAGTAAATAGGATATATTACTGTGCAGCTAAATTAATAGCAGATAGTCTTACTACAAAAATGCAATGCAGTAAGGAAAAATAAGGGAATAAATCAAATACTGTTACGGAAGTATAGAATAGAGAAAACTGTAAAGCAGTTAAGACAAGAAGTGTCATTGTTAAGAGCATGGAAGAGGGAACAGATCAACAAAATTACTTAGAAAGCTAAACGTGATAAAAGCAATGAGCAATATTAGAACAGACCAAGTTCTATCGTACACTATTGCAAGTAATAAACTAAAGATTTCAACACAGGCAGAAAAAACTTAGAAGAAATGCAGATAAATAAAGGAAAAGTACAAAATAAGCAATTCATTGATAAGTCAAAAAGTTTTACAGAGCATTGTGAAATAAAGCAAAAGGAATAGAAATACCACCAAAAAAAGAAGAAATAGCCACATTTTGGTGAAATATCTATGAAGACCCTGTAGAACATAACAAAGATGCTAAATGAAAAGAAGAAGTAAAAGAAACATTAAGAAGTTCAGATGTACAGCATATGAAATCAGAGGAAGTAACGGACAGAGAAACTGAAACAAAATTACGAAAAGATCCTAAATGGAAAACTCCAGGCTCAGGTGCAGTATGTAACTTCTGGCTAAAAGTAATAACATCTTTACATGAAGATTTAGCCCTGAGTAAGAACTACTTATATGTGCACCCTGAACAGACATCAACCTGGTTAATAACAGGAAAAATTATACTCTTCCTTAAGAGTAAATTTGCAAGCTATCCTAAAAACTATAGACTCATAACTTGCCGTCCAGTGATCTATGAACTATATACTGGAATTGATGACGACAGAATGTATAGTCATTTAGAACAAAACTCAATCATGGCAGTAGAACACAAGGGTAACAAAAGAAAGTCATATGGAACAAAAGATCATTTCATAAAATAGAATTGTAAAAAGGAGAAGAATCTAAGTATGGCATGGATAGATTACAAAAATACAACAGTCCACATTCATGGATAAAGGAGTGTTTACAGATGTACAAAATACACCCTACATTGATCAATTTTATTACAGTGACCATGAAACAGTAGCAAACCCCTTTGAAGTTAAGCCATGATGAAGGACAATTTATTAACACTGGGCTAAAAATTCAAAGGGGAATATTCCACTATGACTCTTTATCACCACTGCTGTTTTGTCTTGCCCTTAAGCCATTACGCTGTCCATTTAACAGATTAGGTTATGATTACAATTTGACTCCCAGAAAACAACAGAGTGTAAAGACTTCTCATCTTGTTTTTGTGGATGATTTAAAATGATATAGCTCATCAGATGTGGAGCTGAAAGCACAAATGGAAGTGGGCAAAACTTTCTCAGATGATATAAGAATGTCATTTGTAGTTGATACATGTGCAAAAGCATAATTTAAAATAGGAAAGCTGTAGCACCAAGAAAATATTAACCTGCAGCAGGAATGTGATATAAAGGAACTTGAGAAGGAGGGAGTGTATAAATATTTGGGAATTGGTACAGGATCGAAAAAAACATGAACAAAGTGAACAAAGCTCAGGAATATTTTAGAAGACTAAAATTAATACTCGAAACAGCCCTAACATCTAGGAACAAAGTCAAAGTTATAGACCAATTTGCTCTTCCTGTTCTGACATACAGTTTTGGAATGATTGACTGGCCCCAAATGGCATTTTATCATTTGGACAAGAAAACAAGAAAAATACTTCACAGTTATCAAATGAATTATTAAAATCAGTGTATACCAAGAGTATATATTCGTCGTTTTGAAGGAGGTATTGGGCTCCGTGAAATTAATTGCATGATCAATCTGCATTTGTAGGACTGCATACATATCTGCTGACCTTATCAGATCCAAACACAGTGAATCAAACCAGAAGCAGGCAAATGTCAGGCACCAACTGAATGTGCCAAAAAACAAAAGAGAGAATATAAGGAAAAAGATCAGACAAGAAGGAAACAGATGTGGAAAAGGCATAAATATAGTTGCAAGTGTAGAAAACTCCTAGAACAACCTCATGTCAATCAGGATCTGACGCAGGAATGCTTAAGTAGAGTTGAATTTAAATGAAAAGATGAAAGGTTAATATTAGGGACCAGTGACAGTGGACTATATACATGTTGGTTTGCAAACTCCATTGAACATGTGGGAGAAACAGGTAAATGCAGGTTGGGTAAAACATAAATGGAAACAGTCACACATCTTGTTTCTGGGTGTGATACACTAATGGCAGAGGGCCTGTATACTGAAAGGCATAATAATAATAATGGGGCAAGACTGTTACATTGGGGATTGTATAAGAATTGCAATATTGAAGTAGCTGAGAAACACTGAAAACATGAGCCACAAAGTATTGTAGAGAATGATGAAGTTTCTATACCACCAGTTAAAAAAACAGATGAGAGAAAACCAGATAAAGTAGTCCACGAAAAGAAGACAAAAGTAGCATTGATCGTTGAAATTGCTACATTACGTGATTACAGTGTCTGACATACAGAGAAACACAAAGTTATAAAATACTAGGATTTGCAGACAGAAACAAGGGCAGTATAGATGAAGCATACCTAGCTCCAATAGTACTAGGAGCAACGGGTATCATAAAAAAGAATTTGCAGTTGTATTTTGATATACTACCGATACATGTAACTCCATGTGAATTGCAGAAGTAGTCATTTCTGGGCACATTGCACATGTTCATCATGTTTCACTGTTGCAATCATTACAATTGGGTTATCCTGCTGGCAGGCTACCCGCAGTCGACCTGAATTCCAAAGCCTAGGTCCAGCGTCGGTTGCTGTCACCTCCTCCCTGATGTCAGTGCGCCAGGGGTATAAAAGATGCAGCCAACACCATTTTCTTCAGTCTTTCTTGCCGCGCGGTGCCCGAAGCAAAAGCAGTTCGCAAGTGCCAGTCAGCCGACTCCTGAGATTTTCGTGTTCGAATTTCAGATCTGAAGTCTTCATTAAAAGCTAAGTACCCCGTTGGGGAAACTTTTTTCTTGCTCCAGTCCGATGTCAGAAAAAGTTAATAATTGTATTTCTTGTGGGAAGCAAATACCTCATAAGGACTTCCATTCTTACTGTGTTCCTTGCCTAGGCCCTGATCACGACATTGCTAATTGTCGGTTTTGTGCTAGATTTAACCAACACACTATTAAGCGTCGGTACGATTTTGCATTTCACTATTTTGGCAGAAAATTTAATTACAAGATGTCGTCGGATAGCCATCCAACTACCGCAATTCAAAAGAAATGCAAAGAAAAGGAAAAGGACAGGCATCCGAGGTCCAAAACCGATGACGAGGCTTCTTCTTAGCCAGTCGCCGGTTCTCAGTGAGGTGCTTTTGCAGCCCCTGATGCCCGCTACTTTAGAGTCACAGGCCACTTCTGACTCCCACGTGGAGCTGACTAGGCCACTGGAAACTCAAGGTATTGGAACCTCAGAAACTATTCCCTCAGATGGGTCTGGACCCGCTGAGCAGGCATCAGTTTTCTGAGGGTGTTTTCAGGCCTACACAGTTATATGTTAAAATGACTTCAGCTTCAAAGGCAAAGACTAAAGCATCTCTAAAGACAAAGAAACAAGTACAACAGCCCCTTGGACAGGCCTCCATGCCTAAAAAACAGATGCTCAAAATGGCCGAAGACCTAATTACTTTGATCAGGGGTTCCCACCTCCCTCCTGATAAGAGGCCTAGGCAAGAGACAGAATATGAATCTTCAGATCAGGTTTCCATTTCTTCTGATTCTTCTACTGATCATGAATACTCTCTTCCTCCCTATGAGGATTCTGATGCTGAAGAATCTTTCCCTTCAGCCTCTCCTCCTGAGGATTATTCTTTTGGGGAAACTCTGTATACCATGAGGGAGCATTTCCACTGGGAGAGCCACGATTATTCAGAATCTAAGAAAAGGCTCAGAGACTTCCTTTTACTACCTCAGCACAGGCCCCTTTCTATTCCACCTGTGTTAGACATTGTAGATGATGTATTTTCAGAGTCCAGTCTGACTCCTGACTCTTTACCTCCAGCTCCTGTTAAGCCAGACAGATACTACAGGGTTCCTGATTCACATAAATTTCTTTTTAAGGACCCTGCTGCTGACCCAGAAACTCTCTCAGGGTCCCAAAGGGATCAAGGCTTCCACTGCAAAAAACCCTACTCCCTCTGGCAGGGATTCTAGGTCACTGGACAGATGAGGAAAAAGATTTACACTTCTGCTACCTTGGCTATAAGGGCTTTAAATTGTCAGTTTCATATGCTTAAATATCAGCAATATATTAAGTCACTGCTTAAACAGAAAATGTTGATAAATTCTGAATGTGCAGAAAACAAAGAAATGCAGGATTTATTGCATGCAGCTGAACAAGTGGGAAAGCATGCTTTGCAATGTGGTTTTGATTCTCTGGAGGCCTCCTGCAGGGCCGCTGTTACGGGTTCTGTCATTAGGAGGCATGCTTGGTTAAAGGAACAGAATCTGCCTGATCATGTTAAAGCAAAATTATTAGATGCTCCATTACAGCATGATACCTTCTTTGGTGTTAAAGCAGAAGAGGTGCTGAAGAAAATGGAGGACAAAGCTAAATCTATGCAAACAGTCAAGGATTTCTTACAGGTACAGCCTCCAAAATTTAGCAGGCACTGGCCTACAAAGAATTGGTCCTTTCCAGTGTCAGACATGCCACAAAGAGGCAGATACAGACGCCCTAGAGGCAGATCCCAGCCCCAAAGCTCATACAGGTCTAAACAATGGGGTACTTCTACCTCCAAAAGCGGAGAAGACAAATCACAGCCATACAGGAAACAGTCCCAATGACTTCCCCCTGCCTGCGCCAAGCACTTATCTTCTGGCAGCACCTTTAGGGGGAAAACTAGCACTTTTTTCTCAAAATTGGCACGTAATAACCCAGGACAAATGGGTCTTAGATATAGTGCCACAAGGCTACAGGTTTCACTTTCACACCCTGCCAAGGGCAAACGGTTTGCCAGACCTGCCAAAAAATCAATGGGCAGAGGCACAAAAGCAAGTGTCATCCCTCATGGACATGAGGGCCATTCAGCAAGTACCACAGCAAGAGCAGGGACAAGGATTTTACTCGACTGTTCTTGGTACCCAGAAAGGACAAAGCCTGGAGACCAATACTGGACCTATCTATTCTAAACACATATCTGGATATTCCAAGATTCAAAATGTTGACTCTGCAGCAGCTTCTGCCCATGCTGGGCAAGAAGGCTTGGCTTGTGACTTTAGACCTAAAAGAGGCATACCTGCATGTCCCAATCAGACAATCATGCAGAAGATACCTCAGATTCATAGCTGACTCAATGCACTACCAATTCTCTGCACTGCCCTTTGGCTTATCTACTGCACCCAGTGTCTTCACAAAATGCCTGGCACCAGTAATTGCATTTTGCAGACAAAGAAGAATACAAATATATCCTTACTTGGACAACTGCCTTATTCAAGCAGAGAACAAGGACATTCTACTACAGCATCTGGCGTTTGTAAAAAGATTACTAACATGCCTAGGGTACACAGTAAACAAAAATAAATCAAAACTAGTACTCTCTCAAGAGATAATATTCCTGGGTGCAAGCTTAAATACAACTGCCCAGATGGCTTATCTCACGCCAGACAAACAAAGGCAACTGACTACTTATTTCAAAATGTTGGCAACAAAGACCCAGTTATCTGCAAGAAAAATTCTTCATATGCAAGACTGCATATGAGGAAACTTCAATGGTATCTAAAAAGTGTTTGGACTCAACATTGCCACAGCCTGGAAGCAATAATTACCCTTATTCCCTACCTGCAACAGGAGTTTCAGTGGTGGGCAAAGGCCTGTCACCACAACAAGGGGCAGCCTTTTGCTTTACCCACAGCCCAGGCAGATATTAACAACAGATGCATCAGATGTTGCCTGGGGGACCCACATGGCAGGAAGATGTATTCAGGGCACATGGTCCGCAAGCCAAGTGCATCTACATATCAACCAAAAAGAGATGCTAGCTGTTCAGAATGCCCTGACAGCCTTCAAGGATCTACTTCATCCGGGACAACTACTGATAAAGACAGACAATACTACAGTCATGTGGTACATAAACAAGCAGGGCGGCACTCATTCCTACCCCCTATGCAGACTAGCCATGAATTTGTGGGACACAGCATTGACCTGCCAAGTACATCTGCAGGCACAATTCCTGCCAGGAAAGATAAATACTCTGGCAGACGAACTAAGCAGAAACCTCATGGATCCCCACGAGTGGAAATTTGATCCGCAAGTCTTTAGCATGATAACAAGGATTTGGGGATGGCCGGACATAGATCTATTTGCCTCCCCTCACAACTGCCAACTGCAGAGATTCTGCACAAGGACTTATCACAAGCAAGCCTGGAAAGTGGATGCTCTATCTTTCAGCTGGAAAAACTTAACAGTATATGCCATTCCTCCACTGCCTCTCCTCCCCAAGGCACTCCTAAAAGTCAGACAAGAGAAGCCAAAAATGATTCTGATTGCCTCAGACTGGCCCCGCCAGCACAGGTACCCAATACTAAGGAACTTGTCTCAATACCCAGCCTGGACATTACTTCAGATTCCTCACTTACTGTCTCAACACAACAATCAGATCCTGCACAGCCAACTCAAGACCTTAAATCTAGCAGCATGGCGGATAATGTAGTCATTCAAAAGACACCTCTCTCTAAAGCAGTGATGGATGTTATTTTGGAGGCCAGGAGGCCTAGTACCAGAAAAAATATGCTGAAAAATGGAAGAGATTCTGTGCTTGGAACCAGGCACAAGGGATTGACACGACTGTACCAAATATTCTTGAGATGCTGGACAAAGGCCTATCCTTTTCATCAATTAAGATTCATGCCTCTGCCATTTCAGCTTATTACAATACAGAGCCACCTATTTTTTCTTATCCTTTATTAAGTACCTCAGAGGAGCCAAAAACTTAAGGCCTCCAAGGAGATCATCAATACCTGCATGGGACCTCAATTATGTCTTGGAAAAACTCACCCTGCCTCCTTTTGAGCCAGCCGCTACAGCTGATATAAAATTTTTATCGTGGAAAACAGCTCTACTGCTAGCAATAACCTCTGCAAGATGAGTTTCAGAGCTACAGGCACTCATGGTTGTGGAACCTTTTATCATTTTCCATCCAGATAGGGTTTCTCTGAGGACAAACCCAACATTTATGCCTAAGGTAGTGTCCAGTGTGGCCCTTAACCAAACTATTCATTTGCCTACCTTTTACCCAAACCCACAGAATATGGGTGAGAGACTTCTGCATTCTTTGGACATACACAGACAGCTGTGCTTCTACTTGGACAGAACCAAAGCTTTCAGAAAGACTGAACAATTACTAGTGGCATATGCTGCAGGATCACAAGGAAAGGCTATCTCAAAGCAGACTATTTAAAAGTGGATAGGCCACTGCATTCGTTTCTGCTATTCACAACATGGCAAATCAGTGCCTAAGGGCATTAGGCCACATTCAACCAGAGCAGCAGCCACTTCAGCAGCCTTCCTCAGAGGAGTACCAACCAAAGACATTTTAGAGGCTGCATCCTGGAGTTCAGTGCACACTTTTACAAAGCACTATCACTTACCACTCTACTCTAAATCCAGGGCAGGCTTTGCCACTGCAGTTCTGCAGGGCCTCATAGCCGCTCCTAATCATATTTAGCTCCAGCCTCCCAACCTTAGCTTTGGGATTCAACCCAATTGTAATGACTGCAACAGTGAAACACGATGAACATAGTACAGTTGTGTAGCTACCATAAATATAGATGTTTGAGTGTATTCACTGTTGCAGTCCAGGTAACCCTCCAACTATCCCCCTTATCTTTGCTGGAACATATCTGTACTTCTCTATTCTATACAACCTATGTGGTGTATTTGCTTGTAGATGAAGGAAAAAATTACCTTGGTGCATGCATGCTTTATTGACATATTTTTAGCCTACCTTTTTGGGGGCACCTGACATCTGGGGCAAGAAAAACTGAAGAAAATGGTGTCGGCTGCATCTTTTATACCCCTGGCGCACAGACGTCAGGGAGGAGGTGACAGCAACTGACGCCGTACCTAGACTTTGGAATTCAGGCCAACTGTGGGTAGCCTGCCAGCAGGATAACCCAATTGTAATGACTGCAACAGTGAATACACTCGAGCATCTACATTTATGGTAAGTACACAACTGTACTTTCTGGCTGCCATCAAAGACTGAAACAATATTAATTTCATAAACTTTAGTCATACTTTCACTTAGGAATGGGGTCCATTCCTGTCATGGTATTAGAAACCCAAAAGACTGAGAAATTAAACTGAGAAAATAGGCTGAGAGAACTAAGATAGTAAAGAATGGATGAGAGTTCTTCTTGTTGTGTCTCCAAGAAAAGTTGCAGAGCAATTAATTTCACAAAAGGAATCCTGATGTCCAGAGTGATTATGTATTAGGAAAACAAGTGATGTATCAATAAGATCTAGGGATAGTTTGAAAGATGATCATGATACCAAAGGTTACTGAACAAACCTGGCTGATCTAAGTACATTTCCAGAGGTGATCTTGATATTAAATGTGTAAAACTTGTATCTACTAAAATGCCTGTTGGATGTGAACAAATGCCTATGAAGTACATTGTATAAAGTTAAAATAATTTAAGTGAGCAGTGTAATTAATGCATTGCACATCATGGATTGTTTAAAACAGCGTATTTCCTAACTTGAAAGGGGGGGAGGGGTGTAACATGGAAGTATATATATTTCTAAAGATTGTAATGCCAAGCCACAGGATATATCTGCATTATGGTCCACTTCTTTCTGGAAGCAGTCAGAGTAAAGACATCATAGATGCCAGTAGCTCCTGCACAGTGTCTGTATTTTTATGCATCCTCTTGATTGACGTCAAAGTGTTATAAGGCCAGAATGTCTGGAATCACATGGACTCTTCACAGAAGTAGTCAGTAATGTAATCACCAATGAGAAGGTAGTGCGCAGTCTTTCACTTTAGGCACTAACTTACATGTTTGGCCTTGCCACGGTCAATCTGTTTCAGACTTTTAATTTCAAAGTATCTCTATCTGGGCACTTAAGTGGAGTGTGCTCAGATGCCAAGTGTGGTGTAGCTGTAGCATATCGTGTGTAATATTTTACATCATACCATGTACTGCTTAAGAACAGAGCCTATAATACTTGATAAAAAGTAGCCTTATAACAGTGGTTACCAATAGATAGCTCTAAACTAGATTTAAACCCTTTAGTGTTGTTTAACATGCTGAGTCTCTCAGGTAACATATTCTAATGGGATACTATCCTCCGTGAAACTAGCTGATTAAATTATCATTTCTATTCAATGACATGTTAAGTGTATATTTGTTTGTGCAAGATGCCTGGATTTATATTGGATGATCAAACTTTTAAAAGTTTGAGTGTCATATGGTCGACACCATATGATCAAACTTTTAAAAGTTCAAACATCCAAAAAAAAACTAAACTACACAAATAACCTACCTCAATGTTTTAAGCAGGGGGACAAGCCCCCCTGCACCCCACCCCCCTGCTCTTTAAATATACCAACTCTGAGATCGCACTACAGTGCAGAAAAGGGAAATCTTCCCATTCCGCGTTGTATGGAGATCTCCGTTAAAACGTTCAAAATTTCAAAAGTTCGATCATGTGGTGTCGACCATATGGCACTCAAACTTTTAAAAGTTCAAGCATCCAATATACACCCAGATGCCTTCAGACTTAAACACTTAAATAAACAGTTGTCCTGAATGACCTTGTACACAAATATTAAACCCCAACTTAGTCTACAATAAACAAGGGAGAAAAGGCTTAAATTTTGCAATCTGTGCTACACCAATAATTAGTTTAGTTAATTTTCTCTGAATAGTTTCTCTTTGCTTTATACATAACTTGGTAAAAAGGCTATAAATTGGAGTATCATTTCTAACTTAGTTTTTACCAGTCTAAAAAAGTAGTTCTGTCATTAACTTGCTCTTTTATGTTTTTATATTATCTACATATATTTCTAGTCTACCATCTTCAAAGAACATGCTAATTGATTGGTTACACTAAATTGTGCACATTTATTTATACTTGCCCTTACCTTGTGGCCAGGATTGTGGCTGAGAATGCTATGCGGGCCAGGCAATTGTAGCCTTCAGTGAGCTCTATTACTCTCTTTTTTTCCATCTTATGTAAACTACCCACTTCATTCATTCCTGTCATTTTACTAGAATCTTAGCATGCAAACACTCATAGTTCAACTAATTTAAAATATTCACAACCGAAAAAAAAGTCTCACTGCATGTTAGTGACAAACTCCCTTCCAGAAGTTTTAGAAATGTAAGAGTCAAGTGACTTGATTTGTATTTCAGATACCCATTTTATTAGACTTAATGCGGTGAATAATGAAGCAACTGTTTCATTGTAATTTTCCATGTTGCTGTTACTATTTATGTTATAGTTTGTTGGAGGAGCATGTAACATTATAAAGTCAAGGCACTGAGGCAACAGTAGGAGAAAGAAAACATTTCCACTACATACTTTTTAGAAGGGGGTAGTAATATGTTGTATGTAGTTTCAAAAGGAAAACTGACAAAAAATGTGTACTGAGACTTGTTATAATTTTGAAAGCACACACTGAAATTCAAAAGTATCTCTTTAATGTGAGAGAATGAATGGGTGTACTCTGTTATACTCCATATCTGGCCACATTATATTGGATGTGAAATGATTTTGTGAGGTTATGTGTGTCTGAAAAAAAGCTGATTTGTTTCCCATGCTGGTGGTAGGAGGCAGGTGAGCAGTAGTTGACCTCTGACAATGGATAGACAGTAGGTACATTTTCCAGACAGTCAGCTGACAGAGGGGCAGAGAAAGGAGAGTAGTGCATCCTTTTCCATGTCAGTCCTTTGGAAATGTCTAAAAAGTATTTGCTGTACTCTTTGTGGTATAGTGAAAATATGATGCAGTACTCTGGAAGCTATAGTTCTTTATTACCATTAATTTAGTTGTTCAGAAAGGCATGTAGGCTGCAAAACCAACAAACACACAATTATAGAGCACTCAGTAATAATTGTGTGGATTACAGGAAATATAGCTGAGTGTAGGTAGAGTATAAAGAAGATATTAACTAAGGTTATCTTGTCAGACAAAGGGGCCTGAATGGAGGGATGAGGGGTTTCAATAAACAATACAAGTGGCAGCAGAGATGACAATCTGGGGTATCATATGTTCTTAGATTAGTACTAGGCTAACTGCCCTTGTGGGCCATTTAAGCCTAGCCAATTACCCATGTGAAAATCAAACCCTGCACCTTAAACACCTTAACTATTATGTCAACCTATCCCCAGACAGGTAATGCTAATTTTATGGCCACAAAACAGAAAAAAATAAAATAATATAATATAAAACAACAAGGCTACAGACCCTGGAATAATCTTTATTAAACTCTAGTGCTTCAGTAAAAAGCCTTCAAGGATTAAATGCTAATTTTGTGGTTCAAGAGACAGAAACCATCTCTTAGACAAAAAAAATCACTGCCTGATAGCAGACTTGTCCCTAGTATGGGTTTTCTGTTTCATATACTTCTGACAGCATCTTCAGGTTTTTATCTGATGGCTTAGGATTTAGCTGTATGGTGCAAGCTTCACTTTTACAGAATATTCATCATTCCACAACATGAATGATTTATCAGGTGTCTAACAGAGAGCTTCAAATGGCGTTAGAGTGATTTATTCATTACATGAAACAACCTACAAAAAAGAGCTTCTGTCCTGCACTCTATTTCCTTGATCTGTCTTTTACCACTAATCTCTAAATTTATTACATTTTATGTTGTGTTTTCTCTTTGCTAGTTGGTAAGTTACAAAGTGTGCGTTATGCTCTTATCTAACGACTGCTGTAGCATATATGCATTCTTTGGTGCCCATTTCAGCTATTCTACTTTCTCCATAGTTTTTGTTAAAAAAGATCCTTGCCTAAGGTTTTATTAATGTGCGTTTTAGGCAGGCACAATCCAGCATACCTCTCTGTTGAGCTACAGCTCTCTGTCTCATCAGTAACGGGATTCTACACAGTGTATGTCATTATGGAATGGCCATACAGCTCTTCTACATAGTGTCACTGTCCCATTGCATCACAATGCTTGGAGCACAGATATGCCAAATGTAGATTTTTGCTTGATCTGTGACAAGCCCCCTTCATTTTGTTAACTTGCGGTTTCAGGATAATGACCTGCGCAGACTTATACTATCTGGACATAAACAAGTATGTTAAGGAACTGTGCTACTTTATTATCCATAAAAAGGGAAATTGTATACCAATAAGTGTTATCCATTTGTGAATAAAGTAATAATTATAGCAAATTATTCAGTGCTTCCGTGTTATAAATTCCTTCATAGCAGGTAATTTTCCATAAATTGTTATTAAACATATGCTAGACAGGGGTGCAGGGAAGTAAATAGTGTGGGAAGAAATAGCCAGGGAATTGTTATGGCTAGGCTTGTATAGGCCCTAGGGCCGATAGCCTAGTACCAACCTATGAAGGATCTTTGTTAAGAACAACAGCACTTATACTTTGTTGGTATTTTTATTCCCACAAATTATGGCTTAATTTGAATTCAGTCCCTTCATCTAAATTCTTCAACCAGCTAAAATTTGCTTTAAAAACACCACTTTAGTATCACTATTGGTACTTCAAGAAGTACAACGATCTGTATATATCCCTTTATTTTCTGATGACTGTTTAACTGTTATCACTAACTCCTTATTTTGTTCTCCTTCATAAGTTCTACTACCTGTATGTTGTTGTTGTTGGTCTTTCGGCTTTTCCCGGTTAGGGCTCGCCACAGCGGTACTCCGGTTCGCTAATGATTGGCAGTTGGTTTTTATGGTGTCGAGTTGCCAGCCCCACGCCCAACCTTCAACGAAGGCATGCCCATTCAACGCATGTCTTTCGAACGCCCATTCTACTACCTGTATACGACCTTACAAATCTTGTTAAATCCCCTTACTCTATTGTTATTCTTTTCCCCTCCTGCTTAAACCTCTCAACTGACCAGAATTTCACAGAATGCCTAGATTTTTGCCTCATTTTAGTTTATTCCTCATAACATTTGTGGTTTTCTGGCAAATCACTGAGGATTGAAGTCACTAAATAATGACAAATATTTAAGTTTCAAACTTGATATCTTTCAGAAAATGCATGCAAATGGAAAACCTCTTACTCTGCCAATTCTGTAGGCTAATAGGTGCAGTATTTAAAATATATCCCTGATTCTGGGCCTGTGTTCTGACATTATTTTTGGTTTTGCCCAGAATTCTTGTTCTAAAAGTTTGAGAGGCCTGCTCTCAGTTCAGTGATCATCTTCAATTGCACCTATTACAAATATGCAATTTTTTTCTCAGAATACTTCAATGTTTTCCATTATAACATTTGTGTTTACTTTCCTCTATAATGATTGCTTTGACATTGTTGTTTGGTTACTTTATATATTTACTGGTCTCTAAAATTGTTTCAAGGCTGTTGTTATTGTTTTAAAGTCTTATTTCCCCTAGCTGATCCCTAAAATATTCGAGATGGATCAGAGTTTTTCCCCTGTTAATAAATATTAAATACATAAACATACATACTTAGAGTCTGAAATGAGTTTTGATATTGTTATAAATTACATTCTTCTGCTCAAGAAAACACTGTTTGTTACAGGCACGATCAGCTTAGTATTCATATAAAATTTAGTAACTGCACTGCCACTTGATGGCCGCACACCTTTTTTCCCAGACTGCTTTGTGAGAGGAACTGTTTAATGAAATCCACACCCTGTTACTGATTGCATTTATAGTGACAGATTTCAGTGAATGCACATGAAAATGGTTCTAGGTCTAAAGATAAAAAATTAACTAGACTTAAAGCTAGCCAGAAAAGGGATCCATTCCTCACAGGGATGGGTCTAATAATATGCATAAGGCGCCATTTCCTTTTCTTTAGGTACTGATGCATTTTTCACATTAAATTTAAAATATGATTATCACTTTAAAGTATTCAACTTAAACCATTATGGGGTTGATGACTTCATGAAAAAAGGTTTGTCCATTTAATACATGAAAAATGAAAAGATGCTGTAACAAATAGTTGACTAGAATGCCATCCACAATTCCTGTCCACTAAATGTTCAGGAATTTGTGGCTTAGAATAAGATTTCACCTTGCTTCCATATTCATTACGTCAGGTAGATCTGTAACATGGTAGGTTTCATGAGTCGTGTTTTAGCAGGTTAGTCCACTTTATGTAAATTAAGAGTAATTAACAGTATTACCAACATGCCACAGAGTTCCAATGAGTGATCTAACACCTTTGGTTCACTGTAATGTCACAGTAAGGCCAAACTCTGCAAAAAGTCAAAAATTGCTTGCAAAAGATTGTATAATAGTCCACTGTGAAGCTTCCTCCAGTCTCGAGTGTAATAAAACAATTCTCCGTCTATTACAATAAAGTGCGTTTTCTCCCAAAAGATATTGCACAGATACCGGCTTAAAACTAAATTTATTAACTGAAACGACAAAAAAAACTGCTTGTGGAAATCCAAGCAGTCCGTTGTTGAACAGCTACAACGCTAACAAGCGTACTAGCGTACTAACAAACAAACCAACGGAAAACAAAACGCTGGTTGCACAAAACTAAAATACATTTAAGATGTATCAGAACTTTTTTTAAATGTATCAGAACTTTTTTTAAAAAATACATATAAAACACGGACAAACTGTCACGGTTAAGCGCTTTCACTCAAACCTCTTGAGCTTCTTCAGAACTATTCTGTCTTTGGTTGTCCGTCTTTTAAAACTTCTTTGGTGCCAAATCACCAGCTAAAATTTAAAGCAACAGTGTATCCAAATATATCCCTTTGAATAATACACGACCATATAAACTTGATGATCTATACATCTCATTCTTATGTATATCCATCACAAGAACTATTATTGTATTGACACTGGTATAAATTTCTAAAACTGTGTACATTTCCTAACAATGAATTGTTCATATATAATATGAATAGTGTACATAATAGCATACATATAACAGCATATCAAAATCAATAATAATGTGTGACCTGCACTTGTAATCCTAGGTCTATCAACTTACTAAAACTAACTGAATGTTTGTGCTACTTGACTATAAGTTGACCTCAAGTATTGCCTTTAATGAGATGTTATCATTAAGTCCTGGTGGGGTGGTGGCATCAGTAATTATTTGCCACCAAGCTTCACGGTAATTTAAAACTTTTTTGATATCTCCACCTCTAGGGTCATTTTTAACCAAATCTAACAGCCCAAATTTAAAATAGTGATCATCCCCATTAGTATCTATATGTTTGAACAGTGCACTTCTTTCATCTTTTTCTTTATATTGTACATATGTTCGTATATAAGCTTTTTCAAACTTCTTTCAGTTTTTCCCATGTAGTAACTGTAACATTCTTGACAAACAGCAATGTATACTAACATCTTGGAATTGCAATTCCCCCTGATGAACCTAATTTTAGATTTAATAGCATTGTTTAATATAATTTCCTTTTTATCAATAATATGACAGCACTGGCTACATGAACCGCATTTCGTAGTATGTTGGGTAGCATTTCTGCATTTTCCATTACTGTGTGTATTTCCCTTTTCTAATAGCCTTTTTAATATTAGCTCCCATCTTATACACTCTACTTGGTTTATCTCCTATTTTGCTCCTAACTGTTTCATCACTAAGTAATATATACCAATAATTCTTAATGATCTGTAAGACATTTCTACTTTGTGGATTGTACATCAAAATTAGTGCCCTTCGCTTGTCTTCACCTAATTTGGTGTTGTTCCCCACATATACATTGTTTCCATTATTTCCTGAGATGAGTTCGTTGCCTAACCCTAATAATGGTTTGTATTTGGTGTTCCAAAGACTCAAAACATAATTGTCCACATTATCCAATAATTTTTGTGGGTAGCCCCTTTCAAGAAACATATTGTGTATGAGATTGATCTCATCTACCAAATGTTCATACCCTGTAGTCATCCTCATAGCCCTTATACATTGACCTTTGTATACATTCTTTTTTAATTTTTCAGGGTGACAACTTGCATAAGATAAATAATCATTGGAAAAAGTTTCCTTTCTAAAAATTTTAGAATGTAATTTCCCTCCATCTGTATATATAAATGTGTCAAGATAGGCTGTGCCAACCCTGTTGTGAGAATAAGTGAATTTCAAAAAATCGCTACTATAATTAAGAAACTGGATAAACTCTAATAGTCCTTCTTCACTTGATTTCCATATGATATAAATGTCGTCTAAAAATCTAACATAATGGGCAATGTGCTCAAAATAAGGGCTAGAAAAAAGGATAGAGTCCTCCCAATCAAGCATGACCAGGTTGGCATAAATAGGAGCACAGGCTGCTCCCATTGCCACCCCCCTGGTCTGCCAGAAATACTCCCCTTCAAAATATATAAAGTTGTTATCCAGAATGATGTCCGCCATTTCCAATAATAAACTCACCTCATCCCATGTAATACCTGCATATTTTCTAAGGCTATTGCCAAAGGCTTCTAGACCCATATTTTTCGGTATGCAAGAAAAAAGATCAATAACATCAATTGTAACAAATATATAATCATCTTTCCATATTTGTGTGGGGAAATTCCTTAAGAAATCCCAGGAATCTTTTACTAGATGTGATATATAATTGTAGATATGTTTCAGTTTAACATCTATGTATTTCCCCATGGGATATGTCTTGGATTTACTCCCAGATATAATAGGTCGAAACGGGGGGTCCATTGTATTTTTATGAATTTTTGGTATAGCAATGTAACTATCTATTCTCTGATGTGCTACATTGAAGAATTCTTGATTGATGGTAGAATAAACAAAGACACCTATAAGTTTTTAAATGTGAAGAGCCCTAGGATGGCTACTATTGTTGGTATACCAAAAATTCATAAAAATACAATGGAATTTCCCCACACAAATATGTAAAGATGATTATATATTTGTTACAATTGATGTTATTGATCTTTTTTCTTGCATACCGAAAAATATGGGTCTAGAAGCCTTTGGCAATAGCCTTAGAAAATATGCAGGTATTACATGGGATGAGGTGAGTTTATTATTGGAAATGGTGGACATCATTCTGGATAACAACTTTATATATTTTGAAGGGGAGTATTTCCGGCAGACCAGGGGGGGTGGCAATGGGAGCAGCCTGTGCTCCTATTTATGCCAACCTGGTCATGCTTGATTGGGAGGACTCTATCCTTTTTTTCTAGCCCTTATTCTGAGCACATTGCCTATTATGTTAGATTTTTAGACGACATTTATATCATATGGAAATCAAGTGAAGAAGGACTATTAGAGTTTATCCAGTTTCTTAATTATAGTAGTGATTTTTTGAAATTCAGTTATTCTCACAACAGGGTTGGCACAGTCTATCTTGACACATTTATATATACGGATGGAGGGAAATTACATTCTAAAATTTTTAGAAAGGAAACTTTTTCCAATGATTATTTATCTTATGCAAGTTGCCACCCTGAAAAATTAAAAAAGAATGTATACAAAGGTCAATGTATAAGGGCTATGAGGATAGCTACAGAGTATGAACATTCGGTAGATGAGATCAATCTCATACACAATATGTTTCTTGATAGGGGCTACCCACAAAAATTATTGGATGATGTGGACAATTATTTTTTGAGTCTTTGGAACACCAAATACAAACCATTATTAGGGTTAGGCAACAAAATCATCTCAGGAAATAATGGAAACAATGTATATGTGGGGAACAACACTAAATTAGGTGAAGACAAGCGAAGAGCACTAATTTTGATGTACAATCCACAAAGTAGAAATGTCTTACAGATCATTAAGAATTATTGGTATATATTACTTAGTGATGAAACAGGAGCAAAATAGGAGATAAACCAAGTACAGTATATAAGATGGGAGCTAATATTAAAAGGCTATTAGAAAAGGGAAATACACACAGTAATGGAAAATGCAGAAATGCTACCCAACATACTAAGAAATGCGGTTCATGTAGCCAGTGCTGTCATATTATTGATAAAAAGGAAATTATGTTAAACAATGCTATTAAATCTAAAATTAGGTTCATCAGGGGGAAATTGCAATTCCAAGATGTTAGTATACATTGCTGTTTGTCAAGAATGTTACAGTTACTATGTGGGAAAAACTGAAAGAAGTTTGAAAAAGCGTATATACGAACATATGTACAATATAAAGAAAAAAGATGAAAGAAGTGCACTGTTCAAACATATAGATACTAATGGGGATGATCACTATTTTAAATTTGGGCTGTTAGATTTGATTAAAAATGACCCTAGAGGTGGAGATATCAAAAAAGTTTTAAATTATCATGAAGCTTGGTGGCAAATATTCACCGTTGCCACCACCCCACCAGGACTTAATGATAACATCTCATTAAAGGCAATACTTGAGGTCAACTATAGTCAAGTAGCACAAACATTCAGTTAGTTTTATTAAGTTGATAGACCTAGGATTACAAGTGCAGGTCACACATTATTATTGATTTTGATATGCTGTTATATGTATGCTATTATGTACACTATTCATATTATATATGAACAATTCATTGTTAGGAAATGTACACAGTTTTAGCAATTTATACCAGTGTCAGTACAATAATAGTTCTTGTAATGGATATACATAAGAATGAGATGTATAGATCATCAAGTTTATATGGTCGTGTATTATTCAAAGGGATATATTTGGATACACTGTTGCTTTAAATTTTAGCTGGTGATTTGGCACCAAAGAAGTTTTAAAAGACGGACAACCAAAGACAGAATAGTTCTGAAGAAGCTCAAGAGGTTTGAGTGAAAGCGCTTAACCGTGACAGTCTGTCCGTGTTTTATATGTATTTTTAAAAAAAAAGTTCTGATACATTTTAAAAAAAGTTCTGATACATCTTAAATGTATTTTAGTTTTGTGCAACCAGCGTTTTGTTTTCCGTTGGTTTGTTTGTTAGTACGCTAGTACGCTTGTTAGCGTTGTAGCTGTTCAACAACGGACTGCTTGGATTTCCACAAGCAGTTTTTTTGTCGTTTCAGTTAATAAATTTAGTTTTAAGCCGGTATTTGTGCAATATCTTTTGGGAGAAAACGCACTTTATTGGAATAGACGGAGAATTGTTTTATTACACTCGAGACTGGAGGAAGCTTCACAGTGGACTATTATACAATCTTTTGCAAGCAATTTTTGACTTTTTGCAGAGTTTGGCCTTACTGTGACATTACAGTGAACCAAAGGTGTTAGATCACTCATTGGAACTCCGTGGCATGTTGGTAATTTAGTATTTTGTTACACAAATATTCCTTAGTAATTAACAGTATACCTTATTTTTGTGTAAGTTAACAGTGTACCTTACCTTTATGTAAGTTAACAGTATACCTTATCTTTGTGTAAGTTAACAGTGTACCTTACCTTTCTGTAAATTAACAGTATACCTTATCTTTGTGTAAGTTAACAGTGTACCTTACCTTCATGTAAGTTAAAAGTATACCTTACCTTTGTGTAAATTAACAGTATACCTTATCTTTGTGTAAGTTAACAGTGTACCTTACCTTTATGTAAGTTAACAGTATACCTTACCTTTGTGTAAGTTAACAGTGTACCTTACCTTTCTGTAAATGAACAGCATACCTTACCTTTGTGTAAGTTAACAGTGTACCTTATCTTTCTGTAAATTAACAGTATACCTTATCTTTGTGTAAGGTAACAGTGTAAATTACCTTTATGTAAGTTAACAGTATACCTTACATTTATGTAAGTTAACAGTGTACCTTACCTTTGTGTAAATTAACAGTATACCATATCTTTGTGTAAGTTAACAGTGTACCTTACCTTCATGTAAGTTAACAGTATACCTTATCTTTGTGTAAGTTAACAGTGTACCTTACCTTCATGTAAGTTAACAGTATACCTTATCTTTGTGTAAGTTAACAGTGTACCTTACCTTCATGTAAGTTAACAGTATACCTTATCTTTGTGTAAGTTAACAGTGTACCTTACCTTCATGTAAGTTAACAGTATACCTTACCTTTGTGTAAATTAACAGTATACCTTATCTTTCTGTAAATTAACAGTGTACCTTACCTTTGTGTAAGTTAACAGTATACCTTATCTTTTCATAAGTTAACAATATACCTTATGTTTTTGTTAGTTAACAGTATATGTTACCTGCATGAAAAAATTTACTTCCCTTTCCAGGACAACAGAACATTAGAGAGAGATATGTAACTGTCTATAAAGCAGCAGCTGAGTCACAGTATTGATGCAAATCAGTTCACAGATATACATGGACACTTATCCATGTACACACACACACACACACACACACACACACACACACACACACACACACACACACACACCAGTTCAATGCTGAATGCAGCAGCACAAACTTATATGTATGAAATGAGGGAGGCAAGATGTGAGATGGAAGCCGAAAGTTGTCCCTGGTATGTAACTGGCATTGCTGTAGTACCACAGCAGCACTGTCTGTGCTCAATAGGCATCAGTGGGCTGAACTTACAGCAGTAGAGGTGAGTTTCAATTCAAAATTCAGATGAGATACAAATAAGCACAGATACGGAGGAAGGAATAATAAACAGCTACATAAACTGCATTGGTTAGTCCTGCGTAGAGTTGCAGTCAGTGGGAGTTGTAGTTTCAGTCCACACACATGAGACAGAAACATAGCTATCACATGGTTGTAGTCAGGTAATACAGTAGTGAAGGGTGCACTCTGTGCCTACACCATGGTGAGTGACCGTTGCCCACAAAGGCCTCCTGCAGTCATGTCGTAATGATGCAGTCCTACCTGTCAGTGCAACATGTTAATACAAATAGATAGTTCAACTTAATTGTAGTGATTATGGCTTTATATACAAGTACTAATAGCCAAGCAAAATAGCAGCAAATAAAATGTAACAAAAATATAAAGTCAAGACAAGAAAGCAAGAATAGTTAAAATAAGAACAGACCTCATAAATTATTAAAAGCATGACAGTAAAAATAAAGTAAATGAAATGTTAGCTGTACATGTTGCAAAAAATCCGTAGAATAATATAACTGAGTCCCATAAGAGTGGTCAAGAATAGGCCAGTATAAAAGAATAAATAAGATGGATGTTAAAAAGATTCTTAAGCTCAATAAAGTCTCCAAAATGCTTGAAAACTCATAGCCTATAAATGGAAGGCAATGTAATTTTATAAAAAAAAACTGGAAATGACACCCAGTCCATAGCAGCATATAAAAATATTCAGTAACAAGCTTGGCAACCAAAGTACCCAACTTTCAGAAAAATCATTAAGAATGATCAGTTCCTCAATGTACAGTAAAGGACATACAAAATAAGCTGGGCATCACCTGCCAGGGAGTCAGCCTTGTGTTTGAGTTCAGTTGGGGACATTCACAGCCATGACAACTCATGTCCAGACAGCAGACAGAGATGCTCTTTGAATGCACATTGAGCATGGCTGTACTGTCTGAAAAATGACTGCTGCCCCTACTTGCACAATACCTCCCATGCATGCCACAATGCCCTCTAACCATGCTATTCAGACCATTATCTTCTATAGATGTTTTCAGGTGGACATTACTATTATAGATTTCTCTTTACTCCTGTTCCTTAGATCCTGCATACCTGCCTTGTCGCAGTGATGTAGCCTGGAAGTTATTCTGTGGCACTGTTTACTGGTGGTAGGTGACATCAAAGGAAGGAGAATGTTTCCTGGAACCGTGGCATGCAGGGATAAACTCATGAGTTGCACCTAGGATAACCTCTGTATGATGAGAAGGAATTGAAGCTGAAAGAACCAGGCAGGGGAGTCTGAATGAATGTTTGATACCAGCTCACCCATTTTGGGGGCAAGGAGGTGGCCCATCCCACTTCATCCTGCCACAACATGAGTGTAAAGGTCTAGTATGACTGTGGGTTGGGGTGATGACTGTGTTCCACAGTAGCTGGTATGGACTGGCCAGCTATGTATGTTGTATGCATGTATCCCTCCAGGAGGCAGGAGTTGCAGTAGTTGGAGGCTATTCCAGAAAGGGATCTGGCATGTGGTGTTAGAGCTACCCTCATAAGTATGATGGTCTATTGAAGCAATTGACTCTGGCTTCAAAGGCAGTAGTGGTGTAACAGCATGAGATATTCTGTTGTCAGGCTGTCCTCAATTGTCTTCAACACTAACACCGTCTAGACAAAATTCAGATAACTACTGAACCTCTAGAGTATTAAAAATTCACAGCAGAGAGTCCCGGAGATGAGCACCTTCTTAATGTTCCAATAGAAGGTTTTCAGATAATAGAGCTTGTATAGTAAGTGATAATGAACCTGTGTATAGGCTTAGATCATTTATTTAAGTGCATGTACCCTTAAACGTCTGATTTTATAACCTAAATCAGTACTTATAAGAGAACCAAGGGTAAATCTGAATGCCAAATTCATAGTGCAATGCTTTCTTCATAGGAGCTGAAAGGTATGCCTTGCAGCAATAGATATCTAATTTCAAAAAAACTGCACAGAGGCATCTTGGACATTTTACTTGGTATAAAGCAATTCATTAAATGAAAAGGTGCATGGCCACAAACAAATGCTGAGAAGAGATCTTTGTTCTTTTACTTGTTTCTCTTTTTCAGGGATTCTTTAAGGTATTCATGCTGAGAAAATGCTGTTGCTAATCTTTTTGATGCCCAGCAGCCCACTGCTGCAAACATAGGGAACTGAGCAGGACCTCACTGCAGGCAAATGGAGTCCTCAATGACTGCAATTTGATGAAAGAGTAGAAGTAAAACCAGTCTTCCTACACTACCACCTCACTCCATGCTTTAGAAGATAGGGCAGAATATGTGTGTGGGGTGGGGGTGGGGGGGTCATACTTCAAAAACAAACACTTTCCAGAGACACACCGACTGTCTACTGTGCACATCCTTCTCCTACCTTATATGACCCATATATGTATGAAGTGTGAAGGAGAAACTAATGGGATGAGTTGAATGCTCCACGCCCTAAATTTCATGAGTTATTGCAGTGTCTTAGACACATGCTTGATCCCAGCAAACTGAAAAGTAATTTAAGAAAAGAATTTTATAAGTGTATTTCCTGTTATATTTTACTTCTTTTGGCAATATTTCATATTCAGTTTACAAATTTGCATTAATGAAAGAACTGTAAAGGACTGTGTTAATTGAATCAGGTTTTTCACAATTATTATTGTGGCCAAGTTACATAAAGTAATTTGCACTTTCTCTTTTTTTTCTAGGTCCAAGTACATTCACAGATGCCATAGCATATATACAGGCTCAATATGAGAGCAAGAACAAGTCTCCAAACAAGGAGATCTACACACATGTCACATGTGCCACTGATACCAATAACATCCAGTTCGTCTTCGATGCTGTGACAGATGTCATCATTGCCAACAATCTCCGAGGCTGTGGACTATATTGACATGGGCTTATCTCGTTAAAAAAACTTAAATGAGGAAACATTTCTTAGGCTATTAGGATTGTACGTTTAAATTAAAAACAAAAATGAAAATCATAAAAATACCCCTATGAAATGTGAAGCTACGCGATTCAGCATACTCCGAATGTTGCAGCGCTCTTATCCTAGTACTCCGTGTTTACTCTTTCTTCAGTATTTGGTATCACTGACAATAATCAGGCATACTACTAATTTATTTATTTATTTATATGTATAATAGTACATTTTATGTGAGACAGTAGTAAAACATTTTCTACTTTTCTTATCATATAAAGACATATGTCTGCATATTTTTCTTAATTTAGACTGCTAACATACAATCAACACTGTTCATATCTAGAATGCTATTTTTAAAAGATAAACTCTTGTGATATGAGTGATGACTCTCATCTCACAATTTTAAAACTAACTGCACTCATATAATTTCACTCCCTTTGTGTGCCAAAGTAGATAAAAAGATTAGGATGCAATTCCTTTTTCCAAAACCCAATTACAGTACTCAAAAATGGAGAAATTCAAGTACTGTGTTTTGGAAATGCTACTTTCTTGTTCCAGAGTTGCCTAATAATACAAGTATTAATGAACAGAAAATATTTACCTTTTTCACTGAGTAACATTGACCTTGAAGATGATTATAATAAGTTGGGGGACTGCCCCCTACATGGTGGAGGGGTGGTTGCCCTTGCATAAAACAATAGATATTGACAAATGTCCATTATTGGTCTTTTGACAGCTACTTTGTACATTTCCTGCACGATGTTCACAAGCTAATTAGGAAACACCACAGGTAATGGAGTAATTCTGGAGTGCAATTATGTATATAATGTTCAGGTTTTCAAGCTATAACTTCATCAGATAAGCTGCAATAAAGCAAATAAAATGGTTTAGCAATGAAATCAACTATTCATTCCCATGTGGAGTAGGTCCCACTCTTAACCACTGGAGCAGCAGACAATTCTTTTGACAGTGTTTTAATGGATAGACAGTTTCAGCAATACTCTTACCACATTCTTTCATAATATCAAACAATAATCTCACCACATTCATTCATAATATCATGATGCACATGTCCCAGAATGATTCCGTGCCATTCCGTGCCATGAAAACATCCCACTTCATTGTAAGTTTATTTTTCTGCACTGATATAAATCGTATACGTTTTAGACATAATTCTTCTCACTTTACAACCTGCCCTACCCTCAAAAAGAGATAATTCTCACATTGCTTACTATCCGAATAACTATCACAGTTTAGAAGTAGCATTTTTTTGCCTGAAGCATATGTTACTCATTGTAAAAGAAGATTAATATGCTAATCTTATTTGATGCAGAGAAGTGGCAGTGATTAAATGCATGGTGTTATATTTGCATTTACTTCACATGCATTTTAATTACGCATACATTTTGGATACAAAACTTGAGGAACATTTGTTCCCCATACCAATCTGCCTTCAGTTCACAACAGTAGCTGCACCCATTTATTTCCTGCACAAGGCATACTTTCTTTTATTCCCAATTGAGGTAAGGCCATCATACAGATAGCAATCCAATTTCTTCATTTAAGAACTAACCATCCATCATGCATACAGCTTGTAATGCACAAGGGTTGGGCATGCAGTGGTTGTATGTGAGGGATGGCACCCCCTGCTGTGAGTGGTACAGCACCTCTGACCCCCCCCCACTGACCACCCATCCCCCTCATTGGCAGATATTTCCTGTCATATTTTTAGTCTACGTCTGTAATGCTTCATACATTTGCATGCCCCTGAGTCACCCATCCCAAACTGTGCCCAACATGTAATGTGTCATCTTTCATCTGCCTCCTGGGGGAGTTCCTCCCATACTTGTGTTGGGGTGCCTGGGTCATAATCAAGACTCCATCAATATTCAGGTGGAAATGGATATACTGCTGTTATTTCTCAGAAAAGGAAAGAATAATACTATATATTGTTTTGCCAGATGATATTACACCATCATGTATCTTAGTTCTTTGCATTGTATATTTACATAATCCAGAATCAGGAACTGCAATTTCAAAAAGAAGAAAGAAAAAAAATACCTCATTGTGGGTAAGTGAATAAAGTTAGGACTGCATAATCTGTCAGTTATTAGGGTGCACTATAAGGAAGATACAGCTTCAGTGCCAGGCTTAAAGCCTCCTGGTCTTTGAGAAACGCTATTACTATTATTGCATGTTGTAATATTCTGTTGCCCCTGTACTTATCAGTGTTATTTCCAAATACCCTTAGTAAGGTTCTTAACTTTCATGTGAACAATAATATATTCTGAAGTTGTGGTAATCATAGGGTAATGAACCACTCCTCATTTCCCATGTATATGTTAAATTTAAACAGCTGGCTACTGGCTCTTGTATTGGCTCTGCTTAGTTTATATATTCTAAGTCCAAGTTTTCATATAGAAATGTCTCATTCATGGCTTTATATGTCCAAGTACAGGTCCCCTCTAAGACATATGTAGGATGCAGAAAACAAATATGTCTCCTTTAGTCTATCAAAGTAGTTTATGTTTTCCAGACCCTGTATCTTTTCTGGAATCTCTGAACTTAAGTTGTCCCACGTGGTTATTTTTTTAGGCTACCGAATATGTCTTTACATTCTAACATTTCCTAACTGTATATGATCTACTGGAAATTCAGTTGAGTATGAGGTCTGCTAACGGTACAACTGATATATAATTTTTTACTACCCCAAATGCATGTTTGCAGATAGTACAAGTCTGGCTGATAGGTCTGTAGCTGTTATGACCTGATATAATACTTCCTTATGGATATATACCACTGTAGAATGATGCCAAATTTCTGCAAAGTGTCTTCTTCTAACAAATTTCTTAGAAAGAATGTGCAAAGGATTCAGTAAATTATTCTTTATGTTATGATACAAACTATCAAGAATGTATTCCATTTCCATGCAGCTAGTGTTTTTAAGTGAATTTATTTTTGTTAATGTAATTTTCTTCATAATGTTAAGGGATTGCCTTTAGTGAACAGCTTTATAGTCTTAATTTTTTTAACGTTTTCACAAAAGTTGCCACCAGGCTATCTACATGAATCTATGATATGTTGAAAGATAATTGTCCGATGGACAGCAATTCAAAAATAACAATATAAGCTGCTTTTTGCAGGGGGGTGAAGCCCCCCTACAACTCCATATGAGGAGAGACCCCCACACCCCGCAATTTATATATGAACAACTCTACTGTTTTACAACAGTGGAGAAAATTGTAACAGTTAACGTTCAACAAAAGTAGTTCCTGGCAATATTTCCCTTGTGGTAGAAAACATCTCATGTTCCCATCACATGTAGTTGTGGATTGCATCTCACTACATTATTACTTTCTAATATAATTAATCTCTTTACTGTCAACATTTTCAAGAAGATCATCCCAGTGACTACTGACGGAGCTTTATTGGTTCCTGTAAATACAGTGCTTTGTTTCCAAAATGTTTTGAATATAGTTTTGAGAAAGTCGAAAGTAATGATTCTGTGACAGTTACCTATAAAATACATTTAGATTGTGCTTAGCCTCAAAGGCAAAGGAGCAGCAATATATTGATGTTTAAAATATTTAAATACCATTTACTGCTACTACATCTAAAGTAAATTAAAAAAGAATCACTTTGAAAATAAGTTTATATTTTTGATAGCTATTATATTTGTCACTGAAGAGAAGTTATGGCTTCAGTTTTATTTTATTTTATTTTTTGCAGCTGTTCTGACCTTAATTTGACTCTAGCTATAAATGCCAGTATTTATTTATTTTTCAGACTTATAACATTTTAAAGAAAAGGCACCTGGATAATTTAAGCTATACAATACAGTGTATGAGCTAACAACACTAAATGGCCAGGTGACAGCAGTGTCTTGATTGTGTGGAGGTCAGTCTGCACTGCTAAAGCCATGCTCGTTTGTCATGAAATGTAAAATAATACAATGCATCACTTTTCTTGCAGAAACTAGTGTTATGTTTAGTTCTGATACTAATGATATGATTCTGATATTTGCTGGCTTTGTCAATCAAAGTGAATGCCACTTATATATGTTTGATTTGTACCAAACGGTAATAGCTTCAGCAGCATAGTGTCTAAGAAAGCCAACTGGTAGTACATAGCAATATAGGATCCTATCTCAGAATCTGCTGCAAACCGTCTAGCAAATTTCTCAAAAATGGACAATGGCACTTAGTAAAAGAATGCACTTAGTTGGCTATATTAGGTATAATGATATGCATACAGTTTTATCTGTATGTAAGTGATGATTTTTATATATTGGACTCATTTTGGGGGAGATGAAGCATAAGTTCAGTCCATTCTGAAGAAGTATATATGATCTGTGCTTCAAATATAATACCAGCTCACTTCAGAATATTTTTTGCAAGTAATACTTTTTCCATACCTAACAAAGGTTAGAACACTAGTGCTAATGGAAAGTGAGTGTAATAGAAAATGCCAGACTGTGACATGTGAAATGCCTGTAGAATCATGTATTTGATAACAGTAATAGACCACATTTCTTTACAAACTTTTCACAAAATTAGAATTTAATGTTTGTGATATTTAGGTAAAAATTATACCTAAGTCTGTCATTCTACCATTAAGGACTTCAGTAAACCTCACTCCAGACTTTGACCAGGCCATGCTGTTGTGTTTAGTATGGGTGGTTTTCTGGTAGCATCTTTCCAGTGATGGAAAAGGGCCCTATCTTTGAGAAATATTCTTATATAGTGTCAGTGCAGTACAGATATACTTTAGTCATATACCACATTTTTCCCACACTGAGCAAAAGTCATATACCCATCCCTAATAGATACAGATTATAATGCCAAGTACCAGACTGTGACAGTGACATGCCTATAAAACACTGCATTTAGTGCCTAAGTATAACAATCCATGTATTAATTCTACTTTTCTTTGTAAACCTTTCAGAGAACTATACTTAAGCATCCAATTATAAAATGCACTTCAAGTGCTAATTGAAGCACATGAATGCAAGTCAGCATTGAAGTTGCCCTATCACTTTTATCTATTTCAAACTTAATACAATTTCATTCTTTGTATGTGTTGCATTATATATCCTAAATAGAAATTATGTATTTACCAGTAATGAAAGTAGAGTATAATGCAACATGTCAGGCAATGAGAGTAAAATGCATATAAAACTCTGTATTTGGTACCTATGTAGAATAGGTAATATTTCAATTTCCTTTTCACAGTACCTAGAAAAACTTTCAGACATTAAACTTGGACACTTAACTACAAAATGCTGCTAAGATTACTATCTTACCCCTAAGACTTAAATGTAACTTAATTCTGAGATTGGTCAAGCCATGTTGCCATGTTCAGTGAAGGTATCCTTGGGTGGGGCAACTTTCTAGTAACAAAAGTGGTTTTTTTTCTGGAGACTGTATATATGATTTTTAGACTTGCACAAAATCATATATTCTGGACATGTATTGCATACCTCACCCTGTGAAGAAGTTATATGTCTTTTGAAATCAATCGGGTATAATTGAACATGTTGAATTGTTACAATATGATGACTGTGTATGCTTATGTATAAAAAAAAAAACAATATCTCAATCTTCCTTTGAGAATTTTTTGTAAAACTTTCAGGATATTGTTCATGGATATAGATTTCTAAAATTGCTGTTCTTCTGGTATAGATCACTTACATTTTACTTGGCATTAATGTTGGCTTGGCTATATTACCAAGGACAGTATGAAGAGCTTTGGTTGGTAATATTTTTTCCAGTGACAGAATAGGCCATATCATATATAGATAGGGTCACCCGCATTTTATCAAATGCCACTTCTTTGACAAACGCAAGGGGTGTGGCTTTGTGTTGATGGTATGGATAGCCATGCTGTGGAAATGTCAATAGTGTGTAATGTATAGACAGGTAAGTGGGGTTGGTGGGGTGAGAGTGTGTGTGTGTGTGTGTGTGTGTGTGTGTGTGTGTGTGTGTGTGTGTGTGTGTGTGTGTGTGTGTGTGTGTGTGTGTGTCTGTGAGTTAGGGTTAGGTTCATGGATGAGTGAAGAATAGGTGTTCTGTGTTTGTATGTGGATTTGTGTATTTTAGGGTTTGGGTCAGGGTTAGGTTAGGGGACAGATATAGCATTCTTTGCATGTGTTCGTGAATGTTTATGTGTCCAAATTTGTCTTTTGTAGTGGTAGTATAAAAAGGGAAGGTTTTTATGAAGGTAAGGTGTAGGATTAGGGTTGAGGAAAGGGGCAACGTTAGGGGATTAATTAATTCTTTAGTAATGGGTGCTGCCCCCTTCCTTCAACCCTAACCCTATACTTTACTTTCATAAAAACCTTCCCATAACATTACCACTACTCAGACAAACTTGAGGATAGTGTTATAGGGAATTTCAGTGTTAGTATTAAGAAAAGAAATAATTTTCCTTTCTTGATATTATTTAATCCGATATTTTTTGTTTTCAGTATTGTATATGTTCAAAATTGTTTTGATGGTGTTTTCAATTTGACAGAACAGCACTATATATATATATATATATATATATATATATATATATATGTGTGTGTGTGTGTGTGTGTGTGTGTATATATATAAATATATAGAATTAAGGCCAATTTAATGCCTACTCGGGATACATATATATCTCACGGAGATGTCATATATTCATTACTAATGGAAAACGTATATTGCAACCAGGCATTGTATGACAATGAAATAACTGTGCATGCTTGTCTGTCAGAAGCAATATTTCAATCCATTTTAATATCTGTTAATAAAATATTAGAAAACATTGACTGGATACTCAGATATAAACGTCAGACAATGTGATCCTTAAGACCTTTCATAAGCTTGGCATCAACATTGGCTTGACCAGTTTATCCGTGCTCATATAAGGATGTTTGATAATAGCACTTTTCCAGTATTCCACATGTACATTTCAAGTTCAATTCAGGTATGTTCTATTTCTGTATTACGTTCCTCACATTGAAAATGTATCACTTACCCCTCCTTTTGGCAAGGGAATATAATGTTGTTGGGTAATCTTACAAATTATGTTTGCCATTTATGCTTATTTTTGGTGCCTATCATTAAAGAGTTATATCCCTTAAACAGTCTGTTCTCTTGAAAATATAATGGACAAACAGATTCAGATAAGCAGTCCTGAATTATACTTTGGACATGTTTTCAGATGCAAAGGTGATGGAATAGCTACATCTTGAGTTTTTAAGTGTCAGTTCAAAATTAACAGGATATTTTTTTTTATTTCATTTACTTGAAGACATCATTTTTATGGTTCTACTTCTGAGATATTAAAAGCACGGTATTTTAAGAATACATGTATTATGTATGCATGTGCCATTAAGTGAAAAATTAAAAAGTACAGATCTGATGTAAATTCAATCTTAGCACCTTTTTTGCAGCTACTTTTATCCCTCAGAGATGACTATCAGAGAAACCTGGTGCCTCTCCTCAATCACTTTGACTACTTACCCCTTCTGCCCTCATGTAGACCATTTCCACTAAGGCTTAGGTCCAGCAAAGAGTGAGGCCTTCCAAGTCCATGTCAAACTGCTGTTGAGAGTGTTTTTGCCTAATAAAGTCTGCCCCCCACATATTCATACCCTTGTAGTTAGAACATGCAGTGGAAGGATCATGCTGAGCTTGTCTTTATTTATGCAAGGAGCTGATATCAGCAATCCATCCTGCCCACCCTCAGGAAGCACTGAATGGTTTCTCCTGCCTCTGTCAGGGAAGTCTAACTACAATGTGTTTTCCTCATTAGTACATCTCTTCATCCTTTCTTCCTTCAAGGATAACCAGCTGACTCACTAATTGAACACAGGTCACTTGGATCATAGTCAAGCCTTTATCCTTCTATGCTATAACACTAGTAAAGTCTTAGGACATTTGAAGTAGGGCTTCTAATTGTGTGGGCCCTGTTCCACCAGCCTGTGGGTTAACTAATCACAACTGAACACTTGTTTGGTTTTTCAAGTTTGAGCAGTTTCAAATGTATGCCCCTGGTCTGAAGATACACTTTCTGAAGTAATGGTGCAACTGTGAAATACTAAGCTACTGCCAGACAAAGCTAGATCTGGACAAGCCCAACCAGATGAAACTTCATCCAGATGATAAGATAATAAAAAATAATTTTTACAATCGAAAAAACTCTCCTGCACTATTCATGGAGGGCTTTACTCTCACTCCCCTCTTACAAATATTTGTTAATTCCATGATTCCTCAGTCATGGAGAAACATGAAAAACAAAAAGGCAATGAATCACTGCCAGCTCTGTAATAAAATAGTGCATCTCTGTAAGAAACAGTAGCTGATGAATTTTAACTCATGCGAGTGTGATCAATAAGTTGTATCCTCATCCACTTTACACTTAATCAGTGATATGCAAGCCTGAGATACAGTATATAGACCTCAGGGGTGTGGAGCAGAGCTTCCCATTTCCAGAGGTGTAATAAGTCTTGCCCGCTGCAAAAATTATGTTTTCTAGAGTTTCATCTTTCTACTTGTATCACAAGTCAAAATGAGATTTGGCTGATGGTAGTGATGTCCCAGACTCAAACAGTTAGGGTTTGGGAATGTATAATAACTGTCCAGAAAATACAATGCAAAATTATAATACATAACACTTCTGAAAATCAGAGCGTTTTTTCATCAGTTTGTTCGTGAATTTTAGGTACATTGATATGTCTCCTTTCATGAAAATTGCACCATTAAATGTACCCCTTCAAATAGAATATCCATCCTTTAATTGTAAAGAATTGCCTACATTGTCTACAGGTAAAGGATGTGATGATTATTTTTCTCAAACATATTTTTCCCTTTAAACACACACACTGACCCTGACAGTTGACATTGAGGACTGTGTAAATCTGATCACATGATTGTTGGAATCCATTGCTTTGATGCATAGAGCATTCCCTATCCCTAGAAATAACCACTTTCTGACTGGGTATACTTCTGAAATTTGACATTGATCAAGTGACAGAAATTGTGAACACAGTGAATTTTTTCACATTGTTTCTCCCTGACACAGTTAGACTACTGACAAGCCAGAATGACGATCACAAACTGTGATCAGTTGATTGTAAGATGCAGTTGCATTGGCATGCAGATGGCCATCCCTCACATAAAATTAACCATATTCTAAACAGATATAGTTCATATAGTTCATATGTTTGAAATGAAGTGAAAGAAATTATGGCCACCATAGTGCATTTCATTTTATTACCTACCTTCTTTCTCTCTCTCTCTCACACACACACACACACACACACACACACACACACACACACACACACACACACACACCCTCACACATGCCAGATTAGTTAAGTGTGAATTTCAGTTGCTTTCATACACAGATGGTCTCCCCACTACCAAAAGCTAACACTTCTTGACTGGATACACCTCTGATACATTAGTGTGATCAAATCAAGTTAACTGTGGCCTATATATGTATATATATATATATATATATATATATATATATTTTTTTTTTTTTTTTTTTTGCTTATTTTATTTAGAATCATAGAATCATAAAGTCATAGAAAATATAAGACAGCTTGGCCCAGTGGCCATTTATGCCTTGCCAGAACCCACCTTTAGATCTTACTCAAAGATCTTTTCAAGGAGTAATATGTCAGTCATATTATGGGTGAATTTGTGAACACCTGTCCAGTTACCTACCTCATTTTCAAAGGAATGGAAGTTTGTTTCAGAGAAGTGGTGTTTGTCTGATGAATCTGTCTCTCTAACATGTTTTATTTGATAAAGTTGCTTTAGAGCCCTGGTTCTAGTACTAGAGGGGATGTCTGATTTACACACACACACACACACACACACACACACACACACACACACACACACACACACACACATTGTTGCTGCTTTCACATGCAGAATGTTGCTCCATGCCCCCCAAAATAATAATTTCCTGACCAGGTACACCTCTGCTGCTTGACTCTGATTATTATGTGATCTTCTGCCAGGAAACAAATCTACTGCAGAATATATTTTCCCTTTGGCAGTCTATCTATGAATGATGAGACAGTTAGCAAGTCCATTAATTAAGCAACTAATATAAATATTTAGCTCAAATAGTAATAGCCCATGAATTAGCTATCCATGTGCTTTCATAGGTGATAGCGAGGGCATTGAGGCTGCATGCTAATGAGCAGTTTATGTTTTCACTTTTGGGTTCATTTTGGGGCCAGTTTGTCTGTTAAACTCTAGTTAATGATTTGACTTGCACATTAGTTGTCCTAGTGAAATATCAGTCTCTAAATTGTTTAGGGGCTGGACAGTGCTTTTTTCTAATTTTAAAATCATACATAATACAGTTTTATTTTTAATTAAAAAATGAGTTACAGGAGAACTGAGTTAGCTCATTATTCAGTATTCTGGCATTGCCATCAGATGCAAAGATATTTTGTTACCATAGCAGAAGGGTTAAATAACACCTTGGTGTCACCCCCTATTTTAAGTGATAGTCTAGTTTCACAGCATGATTTGGCTGCTGTGATAAACGTAGTCATTTTTGTAATTTGTTAAAGCAGAACTTGTTTACTGCATTAGGATTGTATATAGTTTACTGAATGCATAATTCTGCCATAGTGGCTTATTCATTAGACTGTCAGTGTAGTTATGTCTTGCTGATGTGTATTTTGGATGCATTGTTTAATAAACTGCATTACTGAAATGTGTATATATATCCTTTGGTGTATTATGTGAATCATTATGCATTACTTTCCATTCTGTGTTTGCCAGACATTTGTTGAGTTCTCTATAGGTAATATTAGCAGAATCTAAACAGGGGGAAGAAATGTTTCCACTTCACTGATATCAATTCTTGGAATAAACACGATAGTATCATGATCAGTGTTTAATAGTGAAGGATAGTTGTATGAAAGAATAGCAGTTAAAAGCCATGCTTTACATAATAGCAAGCATTTTATCTTCTCAGATTTCACTAATTACAATTTCATTCGTTTCTAATAATTACTTTATACAATTCAGGGTCATGGAAGAGCCAGGAACCATCCCACCAAGTGACAGGTATAACTTAAGGCAGAACAAGAGCTATTCAACAACACACACACACACACACACACACACACACACACACACACACACACACACACCTACCTATCTACAGGCAGTTTTGATGAATATCACTTCATCTAATGCTTATTTTTGTGATGTGGGAGGAAACTTAATCAACCAGTGAAAACAAATGCAAATATAAGAAGGGCATGCAGACCTCACACTCGTTTTGCAGATGTGAAATGGCCCAGAGAAATCAGTAAGGGCTTTCCGTTCCAAGATATTTTGATTAATGAAATCCATTAATATTTCCATAGTATTTATTGTTACTATACTAACAGTCTTTTGGTAATTAAAATCCCCTATGAATATGCTATTGTGTTTTATATTATTTTGTTGTAGTAAATTATGGCAGTTTCCATGGTAACCTACATGTGAACTAAGACTGAACTCTCAAGCATCATTTGCCCAAAGTTCAACCCCCCAGGATTGGAGCTCCTTCTTAGGAAATCTCTTTGGTGAATTGTGCCAGCAGTAATGCCCTTTTTGGAGATAACTTCCTCCTCCTTCAAGATGGTGTGACCATGTTGTTGGAATATATAAGTTTGGGTGGTGTGAAGGGCTTGCTTGCTGTGTGCTGTTTTTGCATGTATCTGAATCACTAGTTAGTTCCCTGGCAGTACTACAGGATAGCAGTACAGGTGTGTTAGTGCTGGTGTGCTGGAATCTCTGAATATCTCCCATCAAGTTTCATTTATGGTACAAATATCTATTCTCAACACAAAGAAAGGCTTGAAGGCTGCCTGTTTTTTGTTCAAACTTCTCATGTTTAGAAATGCTACCTTTGCTTCAGTTGTTGTTATACAATTTTTGTCACTTTCCATTCAGCTGCAATTTTTCCTGGTATGTGTGTATAGATATATAAAGGGGAGACCATTGGAAATAAACTTTCCATTCCCAGCATATGTACTCCCTCACAAGTGTAATCCATTCAGCTCAAACCATGCAGGATTCATGTGAGATGTGGGAGACAAGGTTCTGCATGTTCTTTCATAACACATCAAGGTCAGGACTTTAGTTCTGAAGGCAGGTACCAGTTGAGAGGATCGAGTCTCTCTAACTGGTGTGAATACCACAAGTGACAACTACAACAATAGGTAGCGTATTATTATTGCAAGGATTTCAATAGTTACACAGAATGTTTGTCAGTCCCTGTATGATGCATTGTTGTTGGTGAAATAGGTTTGAGTACATTTGTTACAACTGTATATCATTTCCTAGAGGATGTCAAATTGCAATGGTTAGCAAATAAAATGGCTTACAAGTGTTGTAACAAATTCTGCGATTCAATCACAACTCTGATTTGTAGCATTTGAATGAAAGAAGTGAAAAATATGTAAGATAGGAAATTAGTGAACACTTTGCACCTAGTAGGATAAGTTCAATGAGCCTTAATATTTTCAAAATATTGTTGCATATTTAAAGTATTACTATACTCAGATGTATTGTTTGTGATGAATTATATAAAAAAGTTCTATTTTTAGTACACAAAATTTCAGAAATCCTATCGATAGAGGGAAGCTTTTATTTTCAGAATTCACTGTGATTCCACAGTTACTTGTAAGAGTTTGTTGTAAGAAGAATTAAATGCAAGTTCTATAGGCAAAATATTAAGTAAATCAAGCTAGTAATAATTCAGCAACCAATTACATGGATCAATACATGCAGTATAGATTTTGCAATCTAGTCATACCTCTCAGCTTCTTTGCTATATAACTTTGCTCAAAGCCACAAGTAATAGGGGAGAAATAAAAAAAACTGGAACCTTCTACTGGACAAATCATTATCTAACAGACAACATTAGACCATACATTGCTTCAACTTTTGACTTTCCATTTCCTCTATATACAGCCCCTAGTCTTATCAATCTGTAGGGTACCCAGACCTATCTGCTTGGGGAATGCTATAACAAATTACCCACATTTTTTGCTAGTGTTACTTAGAAATCTCACCATTATGTAGCACAAAAGCAGCTACACTGGTTAGAACCGCCTCACTCCTTGACTCTATCTCATCTACTTACTGCGCAGCCTGAGAAATGGCTAAGCCTAACTCACACCAGTCGACAGTACTCACCAAACAAGCCTCTTTGCTCAGCAGATAAGTAACTACTTTGAATAACGAAATCAAAAAGCTCTGCTGGTGACTCTCTCTCTGTCTCTCTCTGTCTCTCTCTGATTTGGAAGTCCATCTCCCTTGCCCTTAAACAAATACCTCAGTGAAATTTTTCAAGTCTAAATTAAACACCTAATAAACACATAGCTGCATTCCTACCCATCTCCTGGCTAGACACAATTTCCTGTCCATCCAAACAGGGTATACTAAACTATGTTATCTCTCATTTTATCTGAGGACACGTATTACACTCCTGTCACACTGCATGAAAGTGCTGGATACAGTGACTGAAAACTAATATACAGAGTACCTAGAGCCTGTGTCTCTATCATCCCTTCTCCCAAAACTCTTCTCCTCACATCCTCCTTATTTTTATTACAACTGCTGTTCCCCTTCAACATCTAATGGCTCACTATCTTGATTTTTCTGACCCTCTTCTTTTAGCCCCTTTCCTGTCCCATCCCTTCTGTATCTCCCTCTTCCCAATCTCAAAGCAAGCAATGACACCTTACAGCCTTTCTTCACAACAGTAATCCTTCATCTTTCTTACTCAGCCTTCCCCAACCTTCCTCTTACTCAGTTTATTTACTGATTGTTTATTTCAACATCTACCACATCCAGTGCATGATCCAACCATTTTTTGTGACAGCACTTTTACCTTTTTCCTTGGTGTTAACTCTCACATTGTCTTTTACCTTTATTCCCCAGTGTTACCTCTCACCTTGTCTTCTTAATTTACCACTCCTGCACATTGCAGTACTATTATCACTTCAACAAACATGTTACTTAAATACTTTTTTCCTCAAACTGTGCTTTTTAAAAGTTTGCTCTTGCAAATGTCTTTCTCTATTCTTTCCTTCAACTTTCTTTGTTTCAAATTATTGTACTCGTATATTAGATTTTATTCATCACTTACAAAATGCTTTATCTATTGATGTGATCTGTTGTCTTTAGTATGTTTTGTACATTTATTTATATTTGGAGCTTTTCTCTATGGGCCTTGACTGAAAAGGGGTGATTTATGCCTATATGGACAATCCCAGCAAACAAATGCTAATAAATAAAATTAATAACTTTGTAAACAAAAAAGCCGCACATTGTGCTGGTCCTTCTACTGTTTCCCTCACCCCTAACACATATGTGCATTAATGTTTACTCATTTGCCAAATGGATCTAATACTAAACTTTTGCAAAAGTTTTAGTTCCACTGATTCCACTACACATAAAAAGCATGTCAGAGTCCAGACAGTCAATACCAGAAGGTGTCCAAATTTACAGTTGTACTTATGGAATAGGTAAAATAATCCTATGCATTCTGCAGAACAGGTATAAACTTCCACAATGTCAACACTACCCACTTGACACCTTTTTTCTTCTGAGCAATGGACCTTTAATTCATACTCAAGGGATATGAACACATGAGAAATCAAAAAGGTGTAGTGAACTGTACTGCTCATCAAAAACATAAAAAGTGAGCGTCTCCTTTGAGCTGATTACTGCTGTAAGTCCTGACTTTTAAAGTGTTTGTGGTATGGTGTACATGACACTACTTGAGTTGTTAATGTGCTAACACTTTATTTACTTTTATGGGAAATCTTATCATTGCTTAGCAAATGGCTTGATGGTGGGCAAGCCTTTTTTTTTTTTCAATAGAGACTGTCACAAGATCACATACAAGAGTTCTTAATATACCACTCAGGTAGACTTCCTCCTAGTAGGTCACAGGAATAGAGTCAGAAATTGCAAAGACATCTCCATTGAAACAGTTGGCCCACAGCATAAACCACTAGTGGCCAAAATGACCTGAATGCAGTGGTCAGAAAAGGCTTTAAAGTCAACACAGACTAAAAAGTTGACTGGGGTGAAAGTATAACAGTTCAAGGAATTACTCAAAACTCTAGCACCTCAGGAAGAAAAGGAAATAGGTGGAGTTGAAGAATATTGGCAGTATCTCAAAACAGCATGAGTAAAGGCTATGGAATAGATATGAGGCTGAGCCAGAAATGGAAATAAGGTACATAAAGAAAAATGGTGGTGGAATTCAGAAGTTTAGGAAGTCTTCAAAAGAAAAGAGGAGTGCAGGAAAAAAGTGAGAAGACAATATGGATTAAGCTAAGAAGGAATTATTGTTGGCTAGCTAAGAGAGGGTCTATATTGAATGTCCGAACATTCAAAATTCAGAGTCTCATATGGTTGACACCATATGATCAGATTTTTGAATGTTCAAACATTGTAATGGAGATCTCCGTACAGCACAGAATGGGAAGATTTGCCTTTTCTGCACTGTAGTGCAATCTCGGAGTTGGTATATTTAAAGAGAGGGGGGTGTGAGGGGCGCAGCCCCCTACGTGGGTGGTGCAGGGAGGCTCCCCCCACCTGCTTAGAGTGTTCACGTAGGTGTTTTGTGTAGTTTATTGTTTTTATTAGATATTCGATCTTTTGAAAGTTCGAACATATCGTGTCAACTATATGATAGTCGAACTTTCAAACATTCGATTATCCAAAATAGACCTGCTAAGAGGGTAGTCACAGTGGCAAAGAACAAAACATCACAGGCACTCTATTAGCTTCTAAAAATTGACTCAACAGATGGCAAAAAGAAAGTATATCAGAGTCAGGGTTCAAGGCAAGACTGAAAGGTAAAGAAAATAATCATCAGACACTCTCCATAAAGGATGCCAGCAGCAAAGTGCTCATCAGTCCACATGACATTAAAGGCAGATGGCTTCTGAGCAGCTTCCGAATGAAAAAAAAAACACAAAAGCTATACTACTCCATACATGGCTTATGATGAAAGAGAAAGAAGAGCCCACCCCAGAAGTAGTAAGAACAACACTAAGGAAAGTGGAGCCAGGGATTATCGCATACATAGATGAGATCACTGCAGATATGATCAAAAGGTTGGATGAGTTAGAGAAGACATGGCTCCTAAGGCATTATAGACAGAAAGCTGTATCCCAAATGGCTGGAAAGTAAGGATTCTAGTGCCACTGTGTACAAAAAAGGATCATTCACGACTATTGGCGGTATAGAGGTATCACACTCCTATTACACTGCATGAAAGCACTGGAGACCATGATTGATAAACTAATATGCAGAGTAGTAGAAAGTAAGATGGGAGATGAGCAGTTCTGATTCAAATCAGGATGTAGCACAACTGACCCAATGTTTGCAGTGAGACAGAGTAGAGAAGAAGTTAGATATGAGGAAAGAGTCCTACTGGGCATTTCTAGACTTGGAGAAAGCATATGATAAGGTCCCAAGAAAGCTGATTTGGGCAGATCTATGATGGTTCAAAGTCCCTAAACATTGGTAGAATTAGTGCAGGCAATGTACAAGGACCCAATGACGCAACTATGAACAGTATTAAGATTGACTGAAGGGTTTCCAGTAGGAGTGGAAGTGGGAGTGCATCGGTGTCCAGTTCTATGCCCACTGCTGTTCATACTGGTGATGGACTACATCAGCAAAGAGATTGGAGAGGGCAGATCAACAAAGCTAAAAAGCTACTCTATGCAGACAAAGTGGCATTATAAGCAGACTCTGAAAAGCAACTTTATCAAATGATATGGTAATGGAATGCAAAACTGAAGGCTCATGGGATGAGACTGAATACAGACAATGTAGCTGTCATGACAGCAAATGTAGGAAATCAAAAGCACTTGAAAATTATGATAGGGAAACAGGAGAATGGGTTAAAAGCTTTAAGTATCTGGGAGGGGTGGTTGAGGATAAGGGATGTCTGAATGAGGAGGTCTAAGGTAGAATCAGAGGAACTGCAGTCAACTGACACAGAATGTTGTCTGACAGAAAAATGGCAAAGAAACAATGGTGTGATTAGTACTTCTGTGTGGTACAGAAACCTGGTCAGAGAAGTTGAAGAAGGAAGAGATGATGGAGATGAAGTGCCTGAGATGGGTGGTAGGGTGCACTCTGGGAGACAAATGAAGAAATGACATCAGAGCACAATACACAGTAACTGCAATTGGTTCAGGTGCATGTGCAAGAAAATAAAGATGATTTGATGATGAAAATTAGGGAAAGACAGGATAAAGCCAAGAGAAAACAGGGACAATCCTCTGTGTTTGTAAACAGAATACAAACTACTGTAGGATAATAAGCTGTCAATAATATCCATTCATCCATCCACAACACCTTTTCCCATTTTTGCACTAGGTGTCGGGGTGTCACATGAACAGTGACAATTATCTAGAGCCAAGGTTTACACCTCTGAGCAGCTAGTCCTGCTGCAGAAGATCTAAATAATATAAAGATCTCAAACTGTAGTTGAAAAAATATCCCTCCCAGTCTGTCACTGAAGCAAGTTGCATAAATCTACTTATTTGGTCAATAAAAAAGAAATGAAGAAATGAAAGTGCAGTTTTAAAAACAAAGCCATTTAGTAATAATTGCCGTGTACAGTGTTGCTACTGTTGTTAGTGGTGATTGTGTATGAGAGTGTGCTGAAATTCTGATGTCTGTAACTTTAATCCTTCATATAATAGAGCTGCTAGTGTAAAAAGTGGGAAATATAAAAAGACTCTGAGATTATAGGGTCTCAGAGTATTTCCCCTTCTCCAAGGTACAACTTTAAAATAGTAACTTAAGTTTTTGAATCACTTTTTTTTGAAGTGCAGTTTATTTTTTGACTGTTGGCCTTGCAGTATCTGGTCCCCCTCATCTGACAGGACTCAACATTATTTATTTATTATATACAGGCTCAACATTATTTATTTATTATATGCATTATTTATTTATTGCTTATTTACAGACATTATGTTTATATAAGTGACAGGGAGAGCATGGCTGTCCAGGAGTCCTAGCTTTAAATATGTCCTTTTCTTTTTTTGTAGGTTTGTCATTTTAATAGTTGTCTGCTTTGTGTTCTCGATTCCCAGTGTCTTGATTGTCAGTTTTGTGATGTTTATGCACTTTCTTTGTAAATAGCTCCTATGAGAATAACAGCTTTTACAGGTTTAGAATATGGCAAAGCAATACACCAGAGTACTGCAGAAGTCATTTAACTGATACATCTGTATGGCATTTCAGTGGACTACAAACTTTATGTGGCTGCAAAAGAAAAGTGGTATCACCATCTTAAGTGCCATAGAAGCCCATGAATAGAAAGGAGATCATTAATGGCCGGAGTCATAGATGTCATTACAGTACTCCATCTTGTATCATATGTAGAATGCTGCCACCTCCTTGAGTTGTCTTTTGAAATCCATGCTGACCTTGGACTTTATGAGATCCCACAGAATTTTAGACATTGTTCTTAATTTCAAAGATTTTTGCTAGAGTTAGTTATAAGAGTTGTGTAAAAGAGTAACCCATCAATAACATAAAGTATAGAACGCTACAATTTTCATAAACAGTTTATTTACATAGTCCATTTTCCAAACTGCTGATGAGCTTTTTGGTGGCAACAAGTTAAAATGGACCCATCAAAATCCCTTGTTTCAAGCAGCAGTTCTCAACTCACCCTGTGGGATTCACAGATATTTCTAGGAAAGATTAGAGATGTAATTTGTTCACCATATCCTGGCAATACCCTGGTCCTTTTCCTGGTGGGGGCATGCCTTCTATACCTCCTAAAAGAGGTGACCAATGGGACTCTTCACTAAATATTCAGACTTCCTCAGTTAATTATTGTCAACCTGCAGAAGTAGTGCTGTTCTCCAAGATCCTCTTTAATCAAACAGCTCCTCACTCCTCGGTCTAGCATGAGACTGAATGCAACAGCCCTTTACATGACTCGCTTACACACCATTTATAGGTATGATCTCCTCCTCCTCCCAGTCAGTAACGATTATGACCATAAGTGAAGATGTGATTATATCGACCAGCAGACTGAGAGCTTTACCATACAACTCAACTTGTGCTTCACCAGCACAGTCCAGCATAATGCCTAGAGTGTTGCTATCATTTCACAAAGTCTCAAAATACTTATCTCTTCTACTTGAGACAGTTGCTCAGAACCATGACCCTCTTTTTTGGAGGTGATCATTTTCATTCCAACTGTATCATGTCTGAAGAATTTGTTTCCATTGCCATGGTCTCTGATCTCAGCCATAGCTATCACTTGATAGCCATTGCACCAAACCCCAACCTTTTGCTTTGTGTGTAGGAGACCCACTTAAACAGTTTCCATACAGTTTTCTTTTTAGGCTGAGCCTGGCTTGGTTGTGTGGGTCATCAGGTCACCAGAAATATGCCAGCAATCTCCAGCTCCATGACTGCAGCATGGCTCCTAACATCCATGTTGTAGAGAAGTTCTTTTTTTTCTTTAAACCACCATGAGGCATCATTTTTTTTTATTCTTTATCTGGATCCCCTTAGAGTAGTTTATCAAGTATGACCATACCAGTACCAGAAAAATCCAGGTTTCAATACAAGTAATCAGCATTGGATTGTTTTAGAAATTGTATAATAATAATGTTTTGCATATTAAGTCAAACCAGGGGTTATGTAAATGCCTACTAAAACTGTACACAATTAAAATGCTTTTAAAATAGTTCCCTAAAAGTCTTAACAGGTGAGTGCAGTCAGGAGAAAAAGGGGTGGGTTTAAAGACACAGTCCTCACTAAGAAGGCAAATAAACTGTAAAATGCAGTGAAAAGGCTAAATAACAATCCAAACAGAAAGAGGAGTTGTTGAGGAGCTAACCCTAAAAATAAATGATTGAATTATCCCTGTATTAACAGTACATGGTTGGATTATACAACATTCTCCACAGGCTGGTAACACACTTTGTGATCCCCCACTGAGATCCTTTTCTCCCTTTTAGTAAAGAGAAGTAGCTCAAGAGATGTGTGGGCTTTGATAGCTTATCTGTAAATAGGTTTGGTCCCTCTTCCACGTAGGCTGAAAATGAAAGTTTTAGAACGCAGACTACACCAAGATGCCCTTAGTTTTCACTAAATGACAGAAATAACATCTGAACCTCTATTGAAGATCCATGCCTCAGACTGCTTTGATTGAGACATGTGCAGTCAGGAAAGGAAGAAACAAAAGCTTGATCATATCTAACTGAAAACACAACCCCCTGACTCACCATATGTACTGGTCAAACCTAATGTTTTTTTTGGGGGGGCAAATACCTCAGAATCTACCAACCCTATATATATATATATATATATATATATATATATATATATATATATATATATATATATATAAAATCAATGTCACTGCTGTGCAACAGTTTGAAAGGGAGAAAATCCCCAAAACAGGGCATAAAGCTCTTGAACGCACAGTAAACCCACATTTCATGAATTACATTTGGAAAAGGATTCAGGGAAATTTAAGGAATAATAACATCAAGGAAATTTAATTAAAAAGCTAGAACATGATGAAACTTCACTGTTGATTTTTATGGAAATCCTGTAAAATTATTATAGATCAGGCTGTCCCATCTCCCAGTCATGCAGTTGTACATAGACACGATACTTTTTTTTGTTTGTCTGGTGGAAGGAACAGTCTGTCACAGTGGCTGATGGTAAGCTAAACTAAATTGCCCCAACCTTACAACTTACTTTAGGAAAAACCCTTTCCATAACACCTCCACTAACACAAGACATACACTGTATACAAACACATAGATACTTACACTGCATTTATCCCATTACCTAAGCCTAACCCACAAAAAGTCACACACACAAAGCCAGATTCAAAATGGCTTACTCTTGGTGTAAGTGACTTGCTGCAATGTAACCTTGCCCTGTTTCCAAATGACTTACTCTCGATGTAAGTGACTTGCTCCAGTGTAACCTGCCCTGATTCCAAATGGCTTACTCTCGGTGTAAGTGACTTGCTCCAGTATAACCCTGCCCTGTTTCCAAATGACTTATTCTCGATGTAAGCGACTTGCTCCAGTGTAGCCCTGCCCTGATTCCAAATGACTTACTCTCGGTATAACCCTGCCCTGTTTCCAAATGACTTACTTTCGGTGTAAGTGACTTGCTCCAGTATATCCCTGCCCTGTTTCCAAATTACTTACTCTCTATGTAAGTGACTTGCTCCAGTGTAATCATGCCCTGATTCCAAATGACTTACTCTCAATGTAACTGACTTGCTCCAGTGTAACCCTACCCTGTTTCCAAATGACCTACTTTCATTGTAAGTGACTTGCTCCAGTGTAACCCTGCTATGATTTCTGAAAGGCCTGCTATGGTTTTAAGTGGCCTACTCTGGGGAGAAGCCTTCAATAAAGCAGACTTATTCCAGAATAAGTCACTTATACCAACAGCAAGTCTTTTGAATCTGGCCAATACACTAAATCTTTTCCCTTACTTCCAAACCCCACCATGTAGGATCCCTGCTCACTGCTATTAACTTTATGCAGTGAACTCCAGTGTCACACCAGCTCTGAGAAGAAAGAGAAACCCTCATCAATCAGGACTTCTTCAAATGTTACTTTTCAGTAAAAAACTGCCCATTATCTATATCTATATATATATATATATATATATATATATATATATATATATATATATATATATATATATATATATACACACACACACACACACAAACATATATATATATATATGTATATATATATATATATATATATGGATTCCTATTACAAGAACGGAAGTTCACTACTTCGAACTTGTAATAGGAAGCCTCACTTCTGCGAAAGTTCACTTTAACAAAAGTTAACTTTTGCGTAACTGCACTTCACCGAAAACACCGCAGCACAGTGGAGGACATAAAAAACAAGCTATGTCCTCTACTATGGTGCGATAGTCATGGACCTTAGGGTTAGGGCACAGGTTAGGGTAAGGGGATAGGTAGTAAAGCTATCCCCTTACCCTAGCCCATGCCCTAACCCTAAGGTTCGTGACTATCGCACCATAGTGGAGGACATTGCTATGTCCTTTACTGTGCTGCAGTCATCATGGACCTTAGGGTTAGGGCACGGATCATGGTAAGGGGATAGCCCTATGGGCTATCCCCTTACTATGACTCGTACCCTAACCCTAAAGTCCGTGAGTATGGCACGGAAGTTCAGTACAACACCCGTTTGTTGTACTGAACTTCACGTAAGTGCACTTTTGATTAAGTGCACTTTCGCTGCAGTGTGCATTCCATGCACTATTTCGAATTAGTGAAAATTCGATCTAGTGTATGGAACCCATATATATATATATATATATATATATATATATATATATATATATATATAGGTCTACCTGATTTAACCAAAAGCTTCAAACGCCGACAACGAGAACACCTACACCGGAAGATCGACAACGGAGAAGACCGACAGTTGAAAATCCCAACGCTGAAAACACCAACATGTTAAGGTAAGTGTGCAGTAGGGACAGACGTTAGGGTCAGGGTGCTAGTCAGGTAAGTGTGCGATAGTGACAGACCTTAGGGTTAGGGTTTGGGTTAAGGTTAGTGCATAGATAGTTGTGTATGTAAGGTTTAGTGTAGGTTTGTAAGGTGTTTAGTGTGCTTGTGTTGTGTGTGTGTTTTATGGAAAAGGTATTTGTTTTGCTGATTGTCGGGATTGTGGTTTGTCAGGCATGTGAAGTTTCGTGTTTTTGAACTTTTGGTTTTGTGGTGTCGGTTATTTCTTTGCTGGTGTTTTGGTGTGTCGACATTGTCAGATAGACCCATATATATATATATATATATATATATATATATATATATATATATATATATTTATGCACATACACATGTTCAAAGAGCTGTATGTATGGACCTTTATACTACTTTCATTGTACTTGTAGCAGAGATGGAGGTTGTATATTATTATAATAGTATATGCAGGAGTGGACTGCTGTGACAAAGTGACAACATTATTGTCTAGCACATACCTCTTACTCACCAGGACGTCATTCTTTTAACTCAGAATAAAGGAGTATGATGCCCTAATGAAATGTAAATGAATATGTAATGATAGCAATACATAATTTGCAGCAATAGGTTTGTGAAATGTGTACACTGTCCATTCTTGCATGTCGACTAGCTGCAGTGGACTGCAATGGGTTATGTCTGTTTTGTAATAAATCCTGTAACACTCATTTTATGTCCCAGAGCATGTGTGTTGTGCACATGTGAGGTACTTTGTACTGTTCTGTAATAAATCCTGTAACACTCATGTTAAGTCCCAGAGCACCTTGTGTGCTGTACACTTGTGAGGTATGTTGTACTGTTCTTTAACTAATCCTGTAGCATTCAATTGCATTCCCTCATATTTTGTGCTTATCTGTCTATAAATGGCACACATCGTGTACATGCCATGTCTTTTGGTCAATATAGAAGGGACTTTGAATCTCTCCCTATGTTATGTTGCAAATATTGAATCTACCCCTAAGTTAGGTTACAGATATTTTCATAAAGTCTGCACCTTTTGATTATCTGCTTCTTGACTACTACTAGATCCTATAGTATGTGCGGAAAATGTTGTCGCATAGAATAATGTTATCCTAACGGTATACAGTCTGTGTCCTCAGCGAGCACAATGTACAGCTTTCTTGGGTAATTCATTCATCATAGTGGTGTTTAACTGTTGCAGCAATGAAGTGAAATGTCTGTCCCTATTAAAGGCTACAGCAAAATCACAGTTGGACCTACTGCAGAAGTTCTGTATTGTTGCTTGTTTGCTATGATGCTTACTCACAAAGAATGAAACTGACAGGTGGCTTGCCTCCAGCAAATGTGAACAAATACGAATTTCAGCTTGACAGCACTGGGAGACATGAGCCTATACTAGGTGCAATTTGCATAATTATAGTTTTAAATAGTGCTATGTGCTGCAATCTTTTTCTTAACTGTGGTGTATCATGCACATTTTAGATTTGAATAACTGGAGTGCCCGCACTAAAGACATTTAAAGCATGTTTATTTCAGCTGCTGACTGCAAAAAGAACTGTGAATACTAGAAAGCATAATTGTGGTTGTTTACTTGAAGGAAATAGCATTGCTAATGGATGAATTTTCAATGACAGACCAATTGTCCTACAATGTGTGAATGATTACCATTTTTATTGAGGTGGGCAAGGACAATTTGACTGTTGTTTTACTAATTTCATTTTTCTAAGTTGAACTTTAATTTGTGTATCCTTCTTGAGACTTTGTTCATTATGTAAAGATAACTAGCTTTTATTTTGGATACAGAATCAGTACTATCTTTCAAAAACTGATTTTCTAGATGTGTCACATTCCCAGTCTGAGTTATCTAATTCAAATAATTAAAATTTGCTACGTGGTTATTAGACATTCGGAATCCATAATAAGCTATGTTCATTTCAAAATCCTCTGTATCCTTCACAGGTACATAGATTCTGTTACCAAGCTTATTGCCAACTGGTTACTTCATTACTTAGATGATGTTATGTCATGTTTGAAATAATTTTTACCGAAATGATACACTTTAAGCCAAATAGGAAACCATTCTACAATAAGAAACATTTCTCTGAAATAAATGCATCACTTACCTAAGTGAGAATGAATGAGGCCTTTTTTAAAACAAATGCAAAATCCTCTACAATTTCAGCTATGTGCCAAACAGGCTAATCAGATGAATTTTATTTTATTTTATGCATTTGATAACTAGGTAAACCCCTGGACACAAATTTCCCTTTTCAGGGGCTAACCAGAGCACTATGTGGTCAAATAACTTGTTCAGAGTCACATGACAGGTAAATGGAGGAAGAAGGAATTGAACCCTGAACTCTTGACTATAGAAAGCATCTCATTAACAGCTCAGAGTCTTAGTCTTCTGCACCAACTGCCACACAACAGTGGGTCATTGATACTTTTACAAGCCTGACATAGCTCACATTCAAACATATTAATGAGAATGAATAAAGGCTGAAATGACTAAGTCTACATTTGTAATTATATGACTGTAGACTCTATTTTTTCATATTGATAAAAATACATCCTATCCAACTTAACAATTTCACTAGGGTTATATGAGTAGAAGAGTTCAAGTGTAATCCATCTAATGAAATAAATAGAAGTCCATAATTATTTTGAGTCTTTTAATGCCCCTTCCCTTTCAGCTGGCCATAACCTACTCTTAATCTGCTAATGTTGCTTAGTTTTGTCTTCTTGCCAACAGTACCATCCTCCTGCAGTTGGATTGCACCAGTAAAGGTTTTGGTAAGGAAAGTGGCCCAGAGCAGCTGGTAGAATCATATATGTAGAATGTAACAAACAGCATTTCCTTCAACTACTATGGATAAATACATATCTAGAAACGTGTAATTAACTGAAACAGAACAGCAGTTATGCAATGTCCTATGTAAATCATATGCCAAAAAGACAAAAACATATATTTTAATTAGCACTCTGGCAATGGTAAATCCTAGCATAACCCACTTCTCCAACACTCTGATGATTTGCTCACCTGCCAGCAACTAAAACTGTGAGAACATAATTAGTATCTAAAGAGAGAGAGAGAAAGAGAAATAGCACATCTGCCAGTGAGGGAAAATGCAAAGTGCTGCCATTTTATACAGTTGACAAGAAGTATAAATTTCTGCAAAAGTAGCCTAGGTTAGATCTTTTACTTAATTATCTAAACCTTTTGAAATGAGCTTTGTATTAAAGTGAAATAAGCCATATTGTCTCTGTAAAATAAGTAAATACATACATACATACGTACATAAACTCACAACAGTTTAAAGTACTTGTTTACTTGCTGGAAGCAGGTGTTAGTATAGTGTAACCGTTTTGCTTATTTAAAACACTACTGCAGAAATGTAAGTTTTAAGAAAGGAAAACAAAAAAAATATTTCGGCACTGAAATCATCTACACTTTTTTCTTCTTACATTAGTGAAGTCAGGAGAAAAAGGAAACAGCTAGAACTCAGCAGTCCCTAAGCATTTGCCAGCTGCCATTAAGTCTGAGATCATACTTCTTAATGTAATTAGACTGCAGGATATAGACCTTTTAGATAAATAAATAAAAAGATGACTGTCTGAATCCTGCCATTAAATAATTTAACTTTGCTACTTGCAATTGATTCACCATCAGCAGAAAACAGCTCTTGCTTTGAAATACCCAATCAGTAAGTAACTGGGTATATGCATGTAAAGCTCTACCTCCTGATTATTATGGTGTTTGTTAAGCTTTTCTCCTCTAAAACCTCCCACTTCGTACATAATCTAATTTGACTGCATTAGCTTCTCGATATTTTAGTTTCTTCATAGTCCCATAAACCTCTTTATGTGCATTTATGTACAGAGAAAGAAAATTAAGGTTACTGCAAATCCCATTTTGTAGAACTATCCTAATTTCAGCAACACAGAAATCCTACCAAATATTTCTGTTTAGAAAGAGTTGCTCCATCATGACCATGTGAACATGTAATGGGGCAGTCCTTATTTAGTCGGCATTTTATTAAATACTGGAAACATTCAGAGTTGAGTGATGTAGCAATCTGAACCTGAAGTAATATGAAATAACACTGATGTGTCAAATGAAAGTGATATTATTATCATATTAGTTTTTGCTTTCTGTTCAGTAGATGGGTTAGCAAATTAATGTACACAGCAGCTTTTAAGCTTTTTTAATAAAAAAATATATGATAGAAGTAAAAATCCATGGCAAGTGTATAAGTTTACATCAGCTTCTAAGTTAGTTTATTGTATCTAAGCACTTGATGAATAAAATAAAACAATACGTTATAATGGCATCACTCTAAATATAAAACAGCAGTTAATACAGTTTATGGCAGAAGTAAAAAAGTCAACAGGGAGGTCATTAAAAGACAGGTCAGAGAATTATTTTTTCAGGGAGCTCTCAAAACAGACCAGTGTAGAACACTCCCTAAGTCACTGAGGTAGCAGATTCAAGGGTGTGAACCTGAGACAAAGAACCAGACACTAGTTTCAATGTTCTTGTTAGGAAGTATTATCAAAGCTATATCTGCAGATCACAACACCTGAGGTGGGTAACAAGAACAAGTAAAACATTTATACCAACATGCAAATGTGATTAGTTCAATATCAGGTAAAATGCAATAAAGTACAATATGAACAGTAGAGGAATAAGGTGATGGTAATGATATGTAACAGTAAAACCCCATAGCACCAAGTGTTGCTCTACCTGTAATCAACCAGTCTTGGTGTCTGCACTGGAAGCCTATAGTAATGAGCATTGTACAGTAGATCTGGTGAGAGGAGGAGATCAAGTTATAGACGAAAACAGGGAGGTCTTCAGGAGGTATCGAGTAGGTGACACCTGCTCACTTGGTGACAGCCAGTCATCAAACATGATGCCAAAATTGCATATCTTCAGCATAAACTCCATCTTACTTCCTCTGTAAAGAATAAATGAGAGAAGTGGAAAAGAAGTGGTATCTTTCTGGGGACAAACAGAAGTGTTTGGAGGGGCAGGTATATCACACAAAGTACACTGCTGTTCTGGAACAGACTTCCCATCCACATAAAACAAAGTTCATCCCTGTCCATATTCAAGTGCAACTTGGCTTTATGGATGGGAAACAGAAAAGTTACCCCAGAACTGAGACATGTACTAATAATGGGCAGATGCAGCTCCTATATGCTTTATCCCATGCATGAGTCCCCACAAATTATCTATGGCATGATCCCAGTTACTCGTGTTAGGGATTATTATTGACCATGGGATGGGGACGTTCAGTCTCTAACCCAATAGGACAGGTTAATTTGAGCACAAAAAGGGAAACTGGTCAGACTTAAAATTGCCTGCAATTTCAGTTAGCCTCCTACTAAACTATGAACCTATGAATGTACAACATGCACAGCAAAGGGTTATGTCTTGAACATTGCTACTAGTAACTAATGATAGGTGACTTGTGGCCCTTGTGCTAAAGGATGCAGACTTACCAGACCTTCTTGAGGGAGGGAGAGACAAAGGTGTGATTCATCTGCACAGCATAAAAAGGCAGCCATCTCATTGTGGTTATGTCCAATAGTGTCAGCATAAACAATGTAAAAAAAGAAATGGATGCATGGCCAAACACTATGCTACTGCACACTCCAGAAGGTAAGACTGGGAGGTGTGCAACTCAGAACATGCCCTCTGGTGTCTTCATGAAGTTAAGAGGAAAACAATGTAGAACTGTAGAGCAGACATCATAGTAAGAAATCAGGTAGAGGAAAAGAAAACAGAAGTGTTACTCTCTCAGCATACGAAGTACCATCATTTGAACAGTATATGTACTCCTGTATTATCTTGAAACCTCTAGGCATTACAATCATACCACAGTATCAGAAAAAGGAGCATGTCCTTATTTTTCACAAAATAAATTCTCCTGTACTAAATCCTGTAAGGCAAGTGAAAAGAAATATTTGGATAGACCTAATTTGTTTATGTCTCCATAACCAAGTCTGACATAGACATCAGGAAATCTAGGAAGGTCAAAGATAAATCTGAGGGAAAAGAAGTCATAATGCAATGCAAAAATCATAGCAGTTGAGAGGTATATCCTAGATGGTCTGAGAACATTGCTGATATTGGTCAAGAGGTATGTGGACTGTTAGAAAAAGGAGATAGATTCTTTAGAGCTGGGCTAGCTATAAGCTTCTTTACTAAAAATGGAAAAAACCTGGACCACAGAAAGGATACCACACTGATAAATAACTGGACCCAAATGTAGGCTGTACACAGTGTGGAGGGACAAGAATCCAGTCTGCAATTAGTAAGGCACATGTTTGAGATCACACTCATGAAATCACCATTATCAGGAAAGCAAAGCAATCTCCAAGTTCAACAAGATCTGCTTTCATTCCAAGCGTGCACACAGAAAGAGATGGAAGAAATGGAAAAAGGGGCTCTGGCCTCATCCTTCCTGCTTCCAGCACTTCTAAATGGCTCTCCCATCCTCACCAATCTACAGTCCTCTTTAAGAATAAAATTAGACTCTTGCTACAACAAAGTCGCTAAATTTGCTACCAATGCAAAATACTCTACCCATCTCTGTTCTTCACTGCATCAATTAGATTGGCTAGAATCCCCACACCATCTCACATTTTTACAAATAACTACAGCCCATAAGCTCATGTACCACACAGGCACCTGCCCTTTGCTCTCCTCCATACTGACCATGTACCATCCTAACCAACACCTTAGGTCCAAAAACAAAATGTTGCTATCCATAGAGAAATCTAAACTCTCAGCCGGTCAAATGCTGTATTCCTACAGTGTCTCTAAGGCATGGAATAAGCTCCCCCTTCACTAGAACTATCAGCAACCTGGCCTCCTTTAAAAAATCCCACAAACTATTTATCTCCTCACAATGGTTCTGCTCCTGCTCCCCAACACACAATCCCAACTGCTGATTTCCCTCCCTGGTGTTTACCTCTAGCTGTCACTTCCTTCCCTTCACTTTGTATACTTCCTGCTTCCCTGTCACCCTTACTTGTCCTTACCCTCCTATCTCCTACTATTCTTACACTATACTTAACCCCTCACAGCTATGAACCTGCAGATATAGCATATTTATTCTGTTATTTTAATATACACTATGTATCTTGTGGACATATTTCACTCGTGTCAACTGAATATAAGACATTTATTGTTTCTGTATGTCCATGATTGTAGCCTTTTCACTGTCATTTTATTATCACATTCAGTCAATGTAATAGTACTGCTCATTTTTTTTCTATCTGTAATAAGAGTTATCTGTAATAATACTTTTCTTTGTATGTAATTTTGTGGAGCTTTTCTCCCTGGGCCCCCACTGAAAATGGGTTCATTCAGGCCCAGTGGACTTTCCTGGTTAACAAATACAATAAATAAATAAATATTTTAATGTTAGCAGACTTTTCAGTAAAGAATCCATCAGCTGTCGCATACTGTTGCAATATAAAGTGTTTGTGGGGGGCCAACATACTGGGTTGCACAGATTATACACCACCAGAAAGGCCATGGCCAGTTGATTACCCAGTGATGAGATCTCTCTAGACAGGAATACTACCTTTGTATGAGAGATCTCATCCTCTTAATCATCATAATATTCACCTAGATCAAGTCTGACATGTGAAAGACCTACACACTTCCCATAAAATTTCAACCCATGCCCATCTCATTACAGGGAGCAGACCTCAGTCAGTCTTTGACTCAGGCACGCTCTGTGGGATAGGATGCATATGGCATGGGTCAAGCTCTGGCATGCTCCGTGGGATAGTACATATATGACATGGGTCAAGCATGTTTGCAACAGCAACTTTAATGAGCACTTTCATCCAATACAATACAGACATCTCAGATGTGAGGAATTCTGTATTATATTGGATGAAAGCAATCATTAAAGTTATTTTGTTTTCATCTTTTTAGGGGTTTATTTTTTATTATTCTATTTGTTTTCATCTTTTTAGGGGTTTATTTTTTTATTATTCTGAGTTCAAAACCTTGTTATAGCCAGAAGCCAAATGGTCTAGACTGACTCCTCTGTCTTCCAAAAGAAGTAAAAGTAAGTATAGAAGACAAAAAGTAAGATGTTACATTAGACAAATGTTACTATTCTATCTGGTCAGGACTAGGTAATGATGACATTTACTCAAACCTGGCCTGAGTATTGATCTCACAAGCTACTCCCTTGTAGTTGTCAGTTATAAATACATCCTGTTGTTTAGGATTTGATCATAAACAAAGCTGTTTTCCTTTTACTGAGCATATTCCTGGAATTTGCCACAGATAACGCTCTGCTCTCCTGAAGGGAATGGGCAAGTTTGACAAATGTTATGAAGCAGTACTCTAGTCTGTCTATGGAGTGGCAGGTGACCACTCAATAGCTGCAAGGCTGAACTGTTTGTTTAGATTAAAAGTGGGGTAGGTAACGGGTTCCTAGTGAAGTGCCTTTCTGGATAAAAAGGTACTGGTGCTAGTGAACTGGTAAATAATGATTATAAACAACATATTTCTAGGGAAATAGGGAGAAATTAGTCCATTCATGATCACTTAAAAAGGGATGAGTTCCAGTAGGTTCTGCAATAATCTGAGCTGCTGAGAATATGGAGAGTGATTTGGCAGAGTATGTGTGTTGTTCACTTCCCAAACAGGAACAAAATCATCCAGGATGGCTGTGACAATGCAGTTCTTTAGATTGTTGGACAAGTGTAGGTGAAAGACTTACATAATTTGAGAAGCACCCTACTGCACCAAACATACACCTGAAAGCCAGTTTGGACCATGGTCTGATTAGTTTGGAAATGCTGCCAATAATGAGGAAGTTGTTTACATTTGGATAGTACAGCAGCACTACCAGCCCTCTCCCTACTCCACACACTCTCAGGTTAAAGGTCATTGACTTTAGAAGGATTGTTAGCACTGCTAAGCTAAGGGATATATGAAGTCTGGTTTCATCCTTGATTCTCCAGTTACAAGAGTGACAACACTGGGAATGATTAGCCAGGCCTCCAGGAGGTTACATATTGTTAAATAATGTGTGTATTATGTATGGAAAACATATGAACATTTTATTTGCCAGACAAAGTGCAAGGAGAGCTGATGTCTGAAGAGCTCAGTAGATTTGAAAGGGAACTACAGTAAAAAAAAGATGCAGTTCTTGGCATGGTCCAATGTAATACTACAGAAATGTAATAAATGCTGTGAAGATTATTTGCACCCTGTCAACAGATCATAAAAGTAGGCCATGGACAAAGTCAGTTGCACCTTCAATGTGGCATGCATTGCATTTTACAATATGGCTGGGGTACCTTGGTGGTCAACTGAAACAGACCAGGGAGTGTTTGGAATAAAGGGCATTCCTCCTTTGAAGTAGTGTTTGCCAATAATACCTTCTCATATTTACAGTGGTAAAGCACTGATCTCCATCAGATTTCAAAGCAGCCTATCTAGCCCAGGGATGGGATACAAATTAACTTTTCTGGTTGAAATGCATTCACAAAAGTCTTGGCAAATTCAATACTGATCATATAATCGCCTGGAACTTGCGTACTTCAAAATGCAAGTGATATAAAAGAAAGAAACTCCAGTAATAAATTTCTTTTAATATCAACACTTTAATTCCAAAATAATTATACACTGATAGTAAAAAGTGATTTCTTGTTGGCCATTATCAGTGTTAAAACACATTGATCTTATACAGACTGCTGAGTATAGACTCACCACATCATTCAACATCCAGTTTAACCATTACGTATTGCCCAGTGTAACATAACTGCCCTAATTGTTTAACAAGGCAGATTACTCAAAAGTTTAGCAGTTCAGTCTTCCTTTGTCTTGGCATATCAAACCAATTTCTATAAAGCATGCCACAACAACTTTTAATACAAACCTCCAAATTACAAATAAATCACATTCTCACAGAAGCTACTGCATTAGCACCAGATAATCTATCAGTGCCTATGAGTGCTATAAAAGCAATAGTTTAACCTGCCACTATCCTTCTTAATAGATCTGTTGAAGAAGACTATGTGACAGAGATATGGAAAATATATAATATATAAAGTAGTGAATATAGTATATACAATGTTTTCAACCATAAGTAGAGCAGGTAAAGGTGAGGAAGAGGAATGTATTTAAAGGAGCTGAGATTTGGTGTGGAATGTGTGAAATCAAATGCAGGTGAGATAAGGTAACATGAACGTGGAGGAGATTTATGAGTAAGTAAAAGTGAATAAAGGAATGCATGACATGGAGAAGAAGGTGACCATAATGGATTCTTGGTGGTATAAGAAGGTTTTGTTTAGCTTTCTTTTTATGGAAGCATGAGCATTTAGCTTCCTTTTGAATTTTATTTTCAGTTGAGAATGGAATTCAGGGATGATTAGATATCCTGTAATGTCATTTGCAATGATTCCCACAGCTTTTGGGCAATGTGAGAAGAACTATGCTTAGTACAATGTAATTTAGTTCTTGTGGTTTGTACAGTGGTATCCTGAAGGGGAAATTACTTAAAGTTGTAAGAAGATGACCTAACAGTTAACCAAACACAGTGGCAAACTGGAGAAATAAGCAACTGGTAAACTTCTAAATCACCAGTAGGATCCCAAGGCACCAATAAAGGCAGTCCCAACACTGTTGATAAAAATCCTTCCAGATGCAATACCATAAAAAATTATTTATTCCACTGACACAATTACACCAACAGGCATAAAATGAACATCAAAGGCATAGGATTTAGCACTTTTATCTCCCTACAGGAAACTTCCTCAGAATCAATGTATGTCATTCCCTTCAGCCTTTAAATACATTAAAATGCATACAAGAATCGCTTTCATTGGTTGATGTCATAATTTAAATAATTGTACTCCCCCAAAAAATTGAAAATCTAAAATTCAACCACACATAAAACAATATACACAAATATAAATATGTATTCCTGAAAATATTCAATTCTAATGCTGAATCCACATTTTAATTGTTTTGTTATTTAGTTTTTATTTTATCTTATCTTATTTGCCCTTAACTTCAGGGCTGGGGCCAGTGATATATGATCATTTAGACCTGGAGGGACACAGCCATTTAAACGTAGCTGCCAGATTATTTCCCTGTATTCTAATCTAGCTTTCCAGTCCCCACCCCTATCATTAGGTTTCACTAACTCTAAAACCCAGAATTTAAGAGCATCTGTATCTTTTTTCCGACTGATTTCATACATATCAGAAATCAGTCAGAAAAAAGATACAAATGCTCTGTATAGGCACATTGTAAATTGTAATACAGCAGATTTTAAGTTCTGGGTTTTAGAGTTAGTGAAGCCTAATGATAGGGGTGCGGACTAGGAAGCTAGATTAGAATACAGGGAACTAATCTGGCAGCTATGTTTAAATGCCTGTGTCCCTCCAGGTCTAAATGATCATATATCACTGGCCCCAGCCCTGAAGTTAAGGGTAAATAAGATAAGATAAATAAAAACTAAATAACAAAACAATTAAAACATGGATTCAGCATTAGAATTTAATATTTTCAGGAATAAATATTTATTTATTTTATTTATTTATTTATTTATTTATTTATTTATTTTACATTTGTTAACCGGGCTAGTCTGACTGGATATATTTCCATTTTCAGCAGAGGCCCGGGGAGAAAAGCTCCACATATGGACATAAGAGATTTATAATGAGTACAAATAACAAGTTACAAATAACAAGTTACAGACTTGTAACACTTCAACCAATGCATCTTGATTACAAAAAGAAGGCAACTGGAAAAACTAAAATACATTCTATTAAACATCAATACAACTTCTAGAACCTGATAAATAATAAGAGAGACCAGGGAAAAGAACTAAAACATTGAAACCTAAAACTAGATTACAAAGAAGTACACTACCTAGACTATCTAAATACTATCATCTTTAGCATAATTACATATTGTAGCATGAGAAGAGAGAGTAAAGGGACAGGAGTTAGCAAAAAAAAGGCAGTAGAAGGGCAGTGTAGAGTTGATAAAGATATAAGCTTCCTGGGAATAGGGTCAGAGACACAAGGAATAGGATTTGTGAGGAGAAGGAGGCAAGGTGGTGAAAGGCCAGTTAAAGGGGGGGGAGGGGCGTAAGAAAAGGGAGAGGAGTGGTAGGTAAGGAATTAACATTTAATCAGGATTTGAACAGGGACACATCCAGTGGCTTTTCAGGTAGATTCTAAGTTTTTGTTTAAACAAAGTAGTAGATGCCATAGAAGTAAGTTCAGTAGGAAGTTGATTCCAGTGTTTACCCAAGGCATTTGAGAAGAGGGAGTCACCAGCTAGGTTATTAGATTTTGTCAAGGAAACTAGCAGTTTGTTTGATGAGCGGAGGGAGTTTAGATTAGAATATGTGGTTAAGAGGTTAGAAAGTGCAGGTGTATTTTGACTTTGGTATAGAGCTCTACGGACAACTGTAAGTTGGGAAAGAAGTAGCATGTTAGACAGTTCAAGCCAGTTAAGTTGCTGCAGATTTAAACAGTGATGTGTTCTAAAAGGCTTACCAGTAACAAATCTGGCTATGTTATTGTAGGTGGTTGATAGTTTGTGAAGATTGTTTTTTAGGTTAGTGTAGATTGGTGAGGCATAGAGAAGAGTAGAGATGAGGTGAGAGTGGGCAAGAGTAGCTTTGGCTGGGGAGGTTAAAAAAGTCCTAATTCGATAGAGAGAGCCGAGTTTCCTGTTTACATTTTTAATGGTATTATTAATGTGACAGTCAAAGGTAAGGTTGTTGTCTATTGTGACACCTAGCAGTTTGGTAGTGGGGTCAGGTGATATAATGGTTCCATTATTAGATAAGATAGTGAAATCTAGTGCAGGGGATCTATTAGTAGGCTTAAAGAGTAGGAGTTTGGTTTTTGCGTTAAGGAGTAGGCAGCGTTTTAAGAACCAAGTTTCGACTTTGGAGAATATATCTTGAGTATTAGTTTGGAGTTCAGCAATGGATTTAGCAGAGCAAATTAGTGTGGAGTCATCAGCGTATTGTATGCATGTAGCCTGGGGAATAGCTGCTTGTAGGTCATTTATAAAGAGGGAGAAAAGAAGAGGTCCGAGGATAGAGCCTTGGGGACCCCAAGTGAGATAGGTAGAAGAGATGATAGTTTCTTATCCCAGAGAACGGCTTGTTTCCTATTAGAGATAGGAACTGAACCAGTGGACAGCTTTAGGCTCTAAGGAAAGAGATTTGAGAATTTGTATAAGGAGAGAGTGATTAACCATGTCAAAGGCTTTGGATAGGTCGATAAAGAGAGCTGAAGACAGGATGTTATCATTACGATTCTTGTTAATCAGGTCAGTAAAGGAGAGGAGAGCAGTAGTTGTGCTATGAAAAGGCCTAAAGCCATGTTGACAAGTAGTAAGAATGTTGTTTTTTATTAGGTGGTTCATTAACTGCTGGTGAACACATTTTTCCATGATCTTAGCGAGTGGGGACAAGAGAGCTATGGGTCTATAGTTGGAGTAATCATAGGAGTTGCCTCCTTTGTGTAAGGGTATGATGTGTAAGATTTTCCAGATGTCAGGTATGGTTTCTTCAGTTATAGTTCTATTAATGAGAATGGATATGGGATAGGCTATTTCGGAGGCTGCGTTTTGAAGGAATTCAGATGGAAGTTGGTCTGCTGAAGGGGAGCATGGTTTGAGGCTATGGATACATTTCTGTATAAAGGAGGTAGAGATGGGTAGAAGCCTAAAGGTTGGTAGTTTGAGGGATACAAGGTCAGGGATGTTAGTGTTGTCACTAGAGAGATGAGAGGCCAAGGCATTAATAGTGTCAGTAAAGAAAGAGTTGAAAGTATTGGCTATATCAAGGGCAGAATTCTTTTCAGACCCAGATGGGGATGGAGTGGAAGTCTGTCCAGGGTGAAGAAGTCTATTTAGGGTTGACCAGAATTTTTGAGGGTTGTTGTGATTAGCTTGCTGGAGGTTACTAAAATAACTCCTTTTATCAGTGAAGATGGCTTTTTTGGTAGTGTTTCTTAGGTGCCTGAAAGTCTGTTGGTCTATAAGAGATTTGCTAGTTCGCCATTTTTTCCATGCTTTATTTCTAAGTAACATTTTTTGTCTAGTGTCATTAGATAGCCAAGGGGCAGGTTTAGATTTAATTCGGATGGAGCGTTTTGGAGCATGGTAATCTAGAATTGTTAGGAATGTGGTGTTAAAGTATTGGACAGCTTCTTCAAGAGGCATTGGCTTTACTGGGTTCCAGTTACAGGCATTTAGTTCAGTTTTAAATTGAATAGTGTTGAAATGTTTGAGATCGCGTATGGTTCTAAAAATTGGAGTATTGTAAGGGGCATTTTTCTGTCTTATAATATAAGTTAAATTGTGATCACTAAAGTCATCAGGTAATGTTCCAGACTTATATTTTAGTAGAGGTTTATTCACGAGAATCCAATCAATAATACTTTCTTTGTTATTAGGTTTGTTTATCCTAGTAGGGGTGCTTATTGCTGTGTAAAGCCATGGAGGTTGATATGAGAGGTTGGGTTATTAGTGTTAAAATAGGTCCAGTCTAGATTAAGGTCTCCTAGTATTATGGTTTCTTGTGGGTGGGTGGAGGTGGACCAACTGAGGATATTTTCTAAGGTAGTAATGTTGTTGCCTGGTGGTAGATAAATACAGATTATATAGATAGATTTTTTCGGGTTAAGTTGAAGCTTTGAGATAAGAAGTTCAGACTTGCTAATGTCCAGGTTGTCACAGGGTACTAATGTTACATTGAGTTCATTTTTGAATAAAAGAGCTACTCCTCCACCTTTTTTAGTTTTGCGGTCGAGTCTTAAGATGTTGTAACCTGGGGGAGTGATTTCATTGTCTGTAGTGAAGGGTTTTAACCAGGTTTCAGTTAAACAGAGAATATCAAAGGAGTGGTGTTCAAGAAGGGAGTGGAGATGGGTGATTTTGTTATTTATACTTCGTATGTTGATGTCCTATGAGTAGGGTATTAGTGTTGGAGTTTGGTATCAGTGAGGAAGAGTTTAGTGTGGTTGGGATAATGTCTGATGAGGTAGGGAAAGGCCCTGGGTTTGGGTGAATGTCCCCATCTGCCAAGGTAGAGTGGGTAAATTCAAGGTGAGCTTTGTTAGACAAGTTCAGGAAGTATTTTAGTTTCTTAAGCATGAGATTTTGAACTTTAATATGAGATAGCCTGTGATATTTAGCTAGGAGGAAGCTGGGGGTAGAAGTTATATTTAAGTGTGTAAAGTTTAGGCTATTGAAATCTGAGGCTGTATGTTTGGGAGTGTGGTGAAAGTGGTAATTGAGGCATGATTCATAACAGGTTAGGAAGTAGGGTAGTGTGAGAGCAAGCGAAATAATCAATAGAAGTATTTGTTTTGTCCGTGCAGTTTTGTTACAGAGTTTTTAGAAGAAGTGTTGAAAGCTTTGCAGGACATGTTTATCTGTGGAGAAAGGAGTTAACTAAGGAGTTAGGTCAGATTATAGAATTAGTAAGAGAAGCTAGAAGGAAGGGTTAAAGTAAGTATTTGTCTGTGTGTGGGAGGGTGGAGATAGGGAGGTAATGGAGGAGGGTGTGTTTGGGAGGGAGGTACAAACTAGAGTAGGAGTTTTGGATAGGTGTAGTCAAAGGGGTGTGGTATGTGAGGTATAAGGCTGAGGGCCCGTGGGGTGGGTGGGATAAGGGGTAGGGAGGGGAGCGGGGCAGAAATAGCTAGAGGAGAGCGAGTCAATCAGTTTAGTAAGCTGAAACGTTACTGTTTCCTAAGCTATGTAGTGTAATCAGAAGGGCTTGGGGAGAAAGGTACAGGAAGATGGAGAGGAGAAGGTAGTTTTACAAAAATATAACAGGTATAAGGTATATGTAAGAATATATAGGGATTAGCAGTGGGTCCCTGAAAGGAGTAAGTGAGAGTATGTAGGTAAGCAGAAAAGTCAAGATACAGTCATCTAGAGAATCAATAGGTGAGAAGAAGAGTGAGAGGAATGCAACAGCCAGGAAAGTAGTGTAGGTACAGCAAGGGAACAGAAAAGGACAGGCGAGCAGGACGTCGCTTCAGAGGTGAAGCTGGCAGAGGAGGGAGACTCTAGGCCAAACAGGGGCAGGAGGGAGTAACTAGGAAAGATGAAAGGGGAACTAGTAAACTGCAGGTAGGCAGGGGACAAACAGTCCTAACTGTTCCTGTGTATATTGTTTTATGTGTGGTTGAATTTTAGATGTTTATTTTTTTTTTGGGGGGGGGAGTACAATTATTTAAATTATGACATCAACCAATGAGAGAGATTCTTGTATGCATTTTAATGTATTTAAAGGCTGAAGGAAATGACATACATTGATTGTGAGGAAGTTTCCTGTAGGGAGACGAAAGTGCTAAATGCTATGCCTTTGATGTTTATTTTATGACTGTTGGTGTAATTCTGTATGTGGAATAAATAATTTTTTATGGTATTGCATCTGGAAGGATTTTTATCAACAGTGTTGGGATTCCTTTATAGGTGCCTTGGGACCTAACATTTAACCAATAGGAGACAATGGAGAGAAATTTTGTTTCAGAAGTTTGAAGATTAGAAAACATAATAATAATTTTGCATATTGTTGGACTTTAGCCTTAAGAAGAATATGGCAATGATGTTTTCTGTTTGGAAATAGAAATTTTGAGATTCATCTCCCTAACTAAAATAAAGACTTTTGACCTAGCTGCAATAAAGTACCCATCTCCCCAGCACACAATCAAAAGCAAACCAGAACTACGAAACAAGCTAAAACATATTATCCTATAAAAACATATACTAATATTAGCAAATCCACTACTCTCTAGAAACACTGGTCCAGATTCAGGGCCTGCTTCCCATTAATTCACTTGAAAGCAAAATAATCTAAATCAGGAGTAAAACTACAGCATGTGAATGTCTGGAGTGTAAATAAAAAAATAATCTATACAGCTGTATTGAAGCAAATACCCAGACATATTAGTAGGTTCTTAAACATTTAAAATCTACAGCATAAGATAAAGAATGCATACCTCCAGGATATGTCCTGATCACATCAGTATGAGAACTAGAGGCCTGGCACTTTGTTGCTCAAACCACATCAGTATCGCCATTTATCACCTACCAGTCCCAAATGTTGGCACTTCAGAGCAACTCATAGCAGCTAGCCTCTGTTAATAGCAATCATTATAAACAAACAGACAAAATCACAAAGCTAACCTATACATACACTGATGATGTATGGTATTGCCAACTATACCAGGAGAAGTAGGACAGTAGATGTATGACATATGCCAGCATAACTAGTTGGAGTTTTGTAAAAAAATATATGTCATTTGTATATCAAACTGATTTGTACAGATGCTTGTGTTGAAAATGTATTCATAAAGCTGCTTGTGTTAAAAATGTACCAACAGTGGGTCTTGCTGGACAGAAAAGAAATACACCTGTATGTCAGATTGTATTGTAACTGTTGAAATTAATATATTGTAGCAGAGGATACTGGAAGAGAAGAGATCAATCTCAGTCCAGCTAACTTTAAAAAATAGTCTGAAATTAAATTACCTGGTTTAGGCCATAAAGATTGTATCTTACAGTTCTGAGTGCAGCCAGAGACAAAATGTCTGTGAAAACAAAGACTACAAATCCTACTGTATTGTCCTTAGGGGCAAACTAATTGCTACCCTTGAAGTGTGTAAGTTTTGAAATAGTTTCATAGCTTCCAGATGCTATACCACATCTCAGCAAATCTCTATCCATGTGTATGGTAACACATATGTGCTAGATTTTGATTCAGTTTCTAGTAAAGGGGGTAGTGTGGGTACCAGAGTCAGATGACCAAATGTATGTGATGTCATTATATAAGCCAGCACTGACATGATGCTTTAATACTAGATGAGACAGAAGTCTCAAGGCAGTCTGTTTTTAAAACCTGACAAGGAAGACCACTCACCTACATCATCTTGCCTTGTTGTAATAAGTAAATTAGGGAATAGACAAGTCAGGAAAATATAGTGAGATTAGTTAAGTATTGTTTTTCTGTATCTGTATGAATCTTTCCATTGGTGTTATTTTTAATATTTCCTGTGCTTGAAACTCTGTTTTTATTCTAAATAGATATTTAGTATTTCCATGTTGTATTATTATTTATTATTAAATATATTTAACTGTTTCATTGTGGCTGGTCTTTTATAGAATATTTTAACCTTTCAGAGTACTTATATTTATTTGGTGACACTGTGACCACTCCTGAAATCTTTAATGCATTAGTCAAACACTGCCATTTGTATTAGTATTAATTTTACTCAGTATTATTGAGTACCCTTGTAAGAGCCTTAGAGAAGCTGGCTTTGGAGTGTTCTGGTGGGAGTACCTACCTTATAGTCTGGGCAGAGGGGCATAGCTGTTAAATCTTTGCCAGCCTTTCCCAGGTGTGTGTGTGTGTGTGTGTGTCTGAAAATCAAACTTCAAAGAGTGTGTGTGTCAGCTACTTGGAAAAGGGACACAGAACACTGGTTTCACAGAGAGGGTGGTGGAGGACTTAGCTTGGAACACTCAGCTGAGGACTCAACTCTACAGCTGTGCCAATGGGGAGTCTTATTGGGGACCTGGAGAGAGGAGAACCCAGCCCCTGGACTGAGTGTGTTCCCTGTGTGCTCTTAATGTAAATCATGCTTGGTGCCGAGAGCTGCATCTGAAAATACAGTGTATATCTTTACTGTTCCAAGTGAATGTCCCTCACCGGTGTGACTGTAAGGATTGAAGCTCCTTGATTACAAGCCCAGAAGAGGGGCATCACACATATCATCAATTTCTCCCCAAAATAATATCAAAACACTGCATGATATATAGGCTAATGGCAAGCTTAACATATAATTTAGTTTTACTAAGAGATATGAATGAACACAGACTAGCCAAATGCAACATTTATCCAACGGAAAGTCCATCAATAAACTAACTAGGACAGATAAAATTACAGGATTACAGGAAAATAAAGTGTAAATGACAGGATTTTAACAGAGAGGCCTAGTATCATTATTGGAGTTGGAGTACTATCTGATATTACTGTACTAAGGGATCATAATCAAATCTGTGCAATTTGGAAATCAACAAAAAGCATAGATTATAATGAAGCCTAAAATACTGTACACTTAAAAATACCACAATGAGCCCATTTCTATGGCGATATAACTGACCACCATTGAAATAAGCATTGCCATTCTTCAGAGAAATGTTTCTATTTATCTTAAACATCTTACCATGGAAAAGAAAATTAAACATGCATCAGCTGTTTGGCTTATGTAAACACTAAAAGTAGTGCAGCACAAAGAGATAATGCATGGAAACAATGATAAAAAAGCATACGTTTGTCTCTGTTACAAAAACATGAAACCTTAAGAAACCAGACATGGTATATGATTAAAAGAGAGAAATAGAAAAAGAAAACAGCTTACTTCCCTTTCATCTTCCAGAAAAAAAAATCACATTAATTTCTGGAATTGTATTAATAATTTGTAACACCTGAAGAAAACACTACCTGAAAAACAGCTACAAAATTATTGCAAATTAAACTCATCCTTTATTGAAACAGCCAGCACTATACCCAACCATCAAATCTCTCTACTGCAATAACAGAAAACTCAAATTGTGGTTCTTTCAACTTCCATAGTGTCTCTGTTGACTACATCACAAACATTACTTGAAGAAATAAAAGCTACCACTTTAGCACCAAACAATCTGTCAATGCCTATGAATGCTGTTAAAGCAATAGTTTACCCTGCTGCTATCCGTATCAAGAGATCTATTCAAGAAAAGTATGTGACAGAGCTATGGAAAAATACTTAAAGCCCTCACCCTCAGCACCTCAACAGACATATCAAATTACAGGTCAACTGCCATGCTATTAGTAATAACTAAAATATTTAAAACAAATGTGAACACAGTTAAATTCTAGATCATCTTATAAAAATAATCTTTTCAACTCCACTGAAGGTGCTTTTTGTACTAGATATGGTACTAAAACTATACTACTTATATTTTTAAATTCAATAAACCAGTGCAGGAACAATGGATACCTAGTAGTTTCTCCTCTTCTTAGATTTATCAAAGGTTTTTTAATACTGTGTCCTATGATTTTTTCAAAAAGACTAACTGCTCTGGATTTAGGCAAACATGGTTTGCCAACTTGGTTAACAACAGATCAAAAGCCATAAAATGGCAAGATTCCTATTCTTAATACTTATCAATCTTCAAAGGTGTCACTCAAGGATCCATACTTGGTTCTCTACTCTTTAACATATTCAATGATGATGATATGCATGCAATAATTAAAAATGCTTCCATTCTACAAAATACAGATGATTAAAAATTAATATGCATAGCTAAATCCCATTGGCAACGTCAAATTATCAATAACCAATCTCTGCTTAACACTGAAAATTGGATTACAGACCCCTGTCTACTTTTAAATGATACACTATTACTATTACTAATAATAATATCATTATTATTATTATTATTATTATTATTATTATTATTATTATTATTTATTCTCTTTTTAGCTGTTAATACATAATGAAATAGAGCTCATTTTCCATATATTATACCTAGACAACACCTGAGCATAGAACATGGATCCCAGATTAAAGTACTTGGTATAATTACTGCTGAACATTTAAAGTTTAATAATCACATAAACCATACCATAGCCAAAATCCATAAAAAAATCACAATGTTTTATAAATTAAAGCCATATTTAACTGAACAAGCCACTCTAGGAGCAATAAAAACTCTCCTGCATCCTCATTTAATACAATTAATTTATATTTATTAATATTAACTCTCCTGCATCCTCATTTAATATGATTAATTTATATTTATTAATATTTAAAAAACTTAACTTCAAAAATTTGAACAAATCGGCAACAAAATACCTAGGTTTGCTACAAACTTGACCAGCAAAATGCATCACTCTCTTGCAATGTGGAAGCAAACAGGTGGGAACTAAAAATACCTTAATATATTTTCAACTTAAGATAGTTCATAATACATCATATAAACCAAACAAATACCTTAGAATAGTTCATTTATTTGAAAAGTGGAGTCCATTCACAGATCTACAACCTGTCAGTCATAGCTTGCTAATTACCACAAAATCCTTCCTGTATTCTGTTGCAATAAAAAAACTATGGAATTCAGTCCTGCCAAACTTTATACTAGAATGTAATAGCAGATATTTTCAAAGAAAATTTAAAAAAAAAATGTTATCTCATATAACTCTTTGTATTAGTTATATACATAAATCTATACTAACTTTCAAATCCAGAACATTCTATTACCTACTAATCTCTGGCACACTGAATAAATCCCACTTCTACTTTCCTATATTGTTCAACTCCTAAATAGTTTACCTTTGATGTCATCATAGTTTTACCTTTCCTGTTGTCAGCTAATTTAATTTAATGATCCTTTCCTTAAGAATATAAGATGTTAGTGGGTACAAATTTGCTACCTGTAAATAAGGGTAATTCTACTGTAATTTTTCTGTTGTTGCATTTGATATATCAGTTTTTGAATATGTATATTGGACATTACAGTATTTTTTATACATGTACATTAAGTTTGCTAGTGTGCCGGACCAATTTATTATAAATGTTTTTGTCTTGGTAGCTTTTCTCTCCAGGCCTCTGCTGAAAAGCGTCTCTTCACAACATGGTCAGATGCCCCAAGTTAACAAATGGAAATAAATACATTTTTGGTTGTTGATGATTTGGAGTGGCTAGATCATTTGAGAGATGGCAGAAATGATTGAGATACCATGTTCTAATTGTGCTAACAGTACTTGTTCAGTAATGTTTGTCCTGCATTCAGAGGAGAGAAAATGAAAACACCTCCCTGACTTGGGCATGGGTTGAAAATGTATTTGTATTCAAAGAAGTGAAAACCTACGTCAGTGGAATTGTCTTTAAGCCACAATTCTGTTATGGCTAAGAAGTTATGTTTATGTTGGTTAACAAAGGAATGTAGAAGATGAGTTGATGTTGAATGATACTAGGTCTTGGGATGGGTCCAACATTGCCTCGTAAAAGAGAAAAACATAGGAATGTTGTTAGCCTGAGAAGAAATCTACGATAATTTTCTATGTGTGAGGTTGGCTTAGAAGTGTTAGAAAGTTGATGAAAATTATTTATAATGCGTAACAGAAGCATGTGGTAGAGGGGAGTGCATTAAGTAATATTTGATAGTGTGAATGCTAATGTAGGTAGTTGTAAAGAGATTGCAAAAAAAAAAAAGTGATTGGATATTTGCTGAAAGGCTGTTGCATGCTTTGGCTCTACAGAAAATAGGTTTTGGTTTACAGGATTAATAAAACATGAAAAGAGATTTAAAAGCACTACTCGATATGTAATTTTTACAAGTATTGCAGTAATGTAAATGAAGAAGATGTGATGTTTAAGTTTGTTTTACATATGATTTGTAATGCTTCTAAATGCTGTGGCAGTTAATATTGCTTTTATGAGCAAGGTTGGGCTCTTTTAAATGGGAGACTAGACTGGGAGTAGAATGAGAGTAGTTACACTAATATAAACATGGAGTGAGGAAGGATGGTTTAGAATTGTTAAATAAATAACAAATCCAACAGCGAGAAAGTGGTAGAGGCACCCACGAGGAAAAAACATAGCCAGTCTTACATAAAAACGAAATCCTTTAATGGTGTGCACAGGTAAGCGCTTTCACATATCGCTTCATCATCATTTTTTTGGTCTGATGAAACGATATGTAAAAGTGCTTACCTGTGCACACCATTAAAGGATTACGTTTTTATGTAAGACTGGCTATGTTTTTTCCTCGTGGTTGCCTCTACCACTTTCTCGCTGTTGGATTTGTTATTTATTTAATAATTTTATATAGTGAGGCATTTACTCCATTGGGTGCATTTTGTTTTGCCTTGTTGGTTTAGAATTGTTGGTCACCTGCTCAGCCAATCAGATTGCACATGCACACTGCTGAAAACAGGTAAGAGAAATCTGGAAAGTATTCAACATTAGAAAAAAAATTTCACACTGCTCATTGCAATTAATAGGCAGTTAGCATACAGATGCTTTGCGAATTGTTTTAATGTACCAGACCTCCCATTTAAATTGTACATTATTACATGTTGTTATTATCAGTCAAACTTACTGGAGGCATATTTAATAAATTAATTAGCTGAAATATACAGTGGAATCCATGTTCAATAAAAGTCTGAAAGTACGGTGCTGCAGCAAAAAGACTTCAATTTCCAAAAATGTGAGTTGCCTCAGTCCAGTTCCTTAATTACAATAGTTCAGCACAATCCAGAAATTGGTTAGTTCTCCCACAATATTGATACCATCCTCCTTCTGTTTCCATGCTAAAAAAATGTCTTCTTTTGTACAGTTTTACATAAGGCTGTACTACCAGTGTTTGCAATACAGGAAGTATATTCTCATATAAATTATTCCCAAAATAAACTTGCAACCATACCTCTCAACCTCTTAGAGCAAGAAATATGGACAAAGCCATTAATAAAAGTAAGAGAAAGGAATGAAAATAGGGACCATTTTTAAATATTGATCTTATAAACTTAGAAAGTTGACAGACTAACATGTTTTGCATTAGCATGAATTTTCTGAAGGGTATGAAGTCTGAAACTCAAATGGCTGTCATTATTTTCAAACTTCATTCTTCCATTATTTGCCACTAATTTGACAGAAAACCATAATTTTATGAAAAATGGACCAAAAATATGAGGTAAAAATCTGGACATTCTGCAAAAACCTGTACATTTAAGAGGTATGCTTGCAACACATATTTGTGCATATGTTATCTTAAAATAAACGTGCAAAAGTATATTCGCCATTTAAATCGTAACTTAATTCCAAAACCTGAATATCTGGCTAGTTCAAAACTGAATTTCTGTCTTAACATTAAGATGTAAGAGCATTGATAATTTCCAAACCAAAAAGAGAGATATGTTTATCACATTTCCTAGTACCAAAAAGTGAAACAGCTATAGGTAGAATAGCTATCATGGCCTGATTGGAATATGGGCTCCCCAAAATTGTTGCTGCTTCTCAAAATAAAAAAAAAACTCTGCAGACATTTTTAGCAAAGGTTAAGTCACTATGAATAAAAAAATGGTAAGATCTTCTTGTTCTAGGTTCTCTCCTTATAAACTCACCGTAGAAGAGACATTCAACCATTTTGCTAGTCGCCTCTCACTTGGATAGTAGAACTGCAACAGCCACATCCATAATCCAGACATCGCATCATTATAAACTCCTCAAAGTGAAATAACAAGCAAAGACCACACACCTTCTCCAGTCTTGTTTCTAAAATATGGAAGTTCATTCCAAAGTCTATCAAAGACAACAAGCCTTATACCACCCTCAGGAAAGGCCTACGAATTACTTCCAATGTGACACAACTTGTAAATGTTTTCAAGACAAGATGGCCACCCTAAAGCCACCCCACCTCATATCTACACCCTCCTGAAACAAACATTACCAGTATTATCTAAGATGGATAGAGCTTCATCCAGTTGCCAATTCATTAAATTTCCAAGACCAACTATACATTCATCGCAAAATCCTAATTCAACCAAAAACCAGTGAACTGCTTACTAAATGCACCACAGTACTGACAACCACACAGCACAGAAGCACTGTAGTCCAATAAAGGATACACCTCAGTCACACTTCACCACAAAACCACACCAATAGGTAATCCAAATAAATTTTAATGCAAAAGATTAAGCACTTGCATTTCAACACTTGAAACTTCATCAGAATCATAAAAAACACTAATTATGCAAGTATATAATCACTACTAACACATCATTGGTTAATACTGTTTAAAATGACAATTTCTCATTGGATAAATAACTCATTGTACATTTAAAATCCCACACACACACACACACACACACACACACACACACACACATATATATATATATATATCTGGATCTAGGACTTATGCATGAATGTGCAAAGTCCCAAATCCATAATCACCGAACATATATTAACTAAAGCGCTTTCACTGAAAATGCGCTTTCATTAATATATGTTAAAAAAAAAAAAGAAAGAAAGAAATCTACGTTTATGCAGGGGGGCTTTGCCCCCCTGCACCCCCCACCTCACCCCTACTTTAATATTCTCTCTCCAAGACCGCAGTACAGTGAGGAAAAGGGAACATTCCCTTATCCACACCACAGTGCGGTCTCACAAACAGGCATACTTATGCAAAAGTGCTTCTTCGGTGAAAAGCACTTTCGCGCAAGTATGCCAAACCGAAATTAGTTTTGGTGATTTTGTCTTCGGGGATCTGTACAGATCCCGTATATATATATATATATATATATATATATATATATATATATATATAGGCTACCCGCGGTGGTGGTGCTGCGGTAGCGTTGTCGACTCACAGTAAGACGCTGTCTGGTTCGACTCTCAGCTAGAGCGTCTTCTGTGTGGAGATATGTGTGAATGGGCGTACCTTCGTTGAAGGTTGTGTGTCAGGGCTGGTAACTCGACACATAAAAATCAGCTGCCAATCATTAGCAGACAGGAGTTCCGCTGTGGCGACCCCTACCTAGGAAAAGCCAAAAGACACACAAAAAATATATATATATATAGGGTTCTTATCATGTCATAGAACATTTGCAAGTTTGAACCACATATGGTCGAGACCATATGTTTGAATTTGTAAAAGTTTGAGCATGTGAATGGAAATCTCCATAGGCAGATGTTTCCATTCACTTCAATGTAGTGCGATCTCTGAGTTGGTATATTTAAGTAGTGGGGGTGCAGGGAGGCTTGCCTCCTGCTTACAACAGTTTATTTTGTTGTCAGTTGTGCTTTTTTTTTTTAGATAGTCGAAGTTATGTAACTTCGAACATAATGGTTCGACCGTTAGGTGTTCGAAGTTATGTAACTTCGACTGTGATATAGACCCGATATATATATATATATATATATATATATATATATATGTATATAAAAAATGTATATATATAATATATATATATATATATATATATATATATATATATATATATATATATATATATGTATGGGTCTAGGACACATGCTCGACTAGCATATGTCCGAATCACAAAACATCGAACACACATACGAAAGCGCTTAACATTGAAAAGTGCTTAACTTCGAAAAGCACTTCCGTGTATGTGTAGTTCAAAAAAAAAATCTATGTTTCTGCAGGGGGGCTTCACCCCCCTGCACCCCCCCTACTTTATTATTCTCACTTCGAGATCGCACTACAGTGGGGAAAAGGGAATTTTCCCTTACCTACACTGTAGTCCAATCTACAAAACAGGCACACATACATGGAAGCGCTTGTCGATGTTAAGTGCTTTCGTGTATGTGTGTTCGATGTTTTGTGATTCGGACATATGCTAGTCAAGCATGTGTCTGGATCCCATATATATATATATATATATATATATATATATATATATAGAGTTCCCCTTCATAATCTCGAAATGAGACCATGAAGGCAAAAATTCAGAATACCAAAAGTGCATAAGCATGAATTTGAATATCTCAAATCCGTGCTTATGCATTTCTGGTACGGTACGTAAAGTGTTTGGCTGGGATGGTGTCTGGAATTGAAAGTAAGTGAGTGTATGTGTGTGTTTTTGTTCGTTGTATGTGTGGGTAAGGCTTGGGAGGTGTAAGTATGAGTGTGAGTGTTGGATGTGTTGGTGTTTGTGTATGTGTGATGTATATTTGTATGTGTGTGTGTGTGTGTGTGTGTGTGTGTGTGTGTGTGAGTGTGTGCAAGCAAGTGTAGAATGCCGTGGTGTAAAGTTTTTTTTGTGCGATCTCAGAGTTGGTATTTATAAGTAGGGGAGTGTGGGAGGCACAGCCCCCCACATGGGGGGGGTGCATGGGGGCTTGCCCCCTTGCTTTTCATGTAGTATAGGGTTTTGTGGTTTGTGTGCTGTGGGTAGAATGGTGTGTGTGTTATGTGGTATATGGTGTGTGTATGTTTGTGATTGTGTGAGTCGTGATTGTGGGTTTCGAGATTTTGAATGGTTCGGCTTTATAGTTTAGAAATACTGAAATTCGAGATTTCAGTATTTCGGGATTATGAAGTGGAACCACATATATATATAGATAGATAGATAGGTTTACCTTTACAAAGGCGAAACACACTTGTGCAATTGCTCATATGAGCGAATCGTAACTCCAAAAAACAAAACTGCGACAGTTTCCAATGTTTGAAAATCAGTAAATCAAAATGCAGAAAAGCTGATTTTCGAACATAAATGTTGAAAAAAATGTAATGAAGTGTAAAGCAGGGGGCAAACACCCCTACAACCTCCCTGTGGGGGGCTGCACCCCATACACCCTCTTCTTTAATATTCTAATTCCAAGATCGCACTACAGTGGGGAAAGGGACCATTTTCTGATCCCCACTATAGTGCAATCCACCCCAAAATGCCGAATCTGCAGTGAACGAATGTCACTGTGCATTCGCTCATTGCACATTCAAACCTTTTTGCATTCGACATTTACAAACTTTGCAAACGTCCTTTCGAACATTTGCTGTTTGCCTGTGTGCAAAATTCTCACATGAAGGTAAACCATATATATATATATATATATATATATATATAGAGAGAGAGAGAGAGAGAGAGAGTTTTTTTTTAATTGAACACACTTAAAACTAATATAAATATTTTATATCTTAATAAGACAAAGCTTTCATTTTAAGTGCAGGTACAATTGCATTATGATCATTCAACCCAGGACTGACACATGCATCTAACTGCAATTGCCATATTAATTCCCAGTATTCAAGTTTTGTTTGCTAATCCCCCCTTTCAAAGGGTTTTACTTGCTCAAGCACCCAAAATTTATATTCTATCATATTGCACATACTTGTATGTCTTAATAATGCATTAGTCTCCTTTTTCTTCCTTATATCATAAAAATGTTGATATATTCTTTGCTTTAAACATTGTTCCATTTTACTAACATAGCATGCATAACACTGGTTGCAATAAGCCAAATAAATCACCCCCTTGGAATAACAATTATAGTAACCATCAGCTAACATATATTTATTTAAACTAGGTAGATATAACTCACTCATATTAGCCAAATAAGGACACTGAGATAATGCCCACACCTAAAAGGTCCTTTTCTGTGATTTCCCCCATAAGGGTTATAACTGGAGCCATATTCAAACAAATTTCTCAAATTGGCTCCCTCCTATAACTAAATCTAAGGGATAACTAAACACCTTAAGACTTTTAGGCATAATAGTAAACATATTCCAATATTTGGAGATAATGTCCTTGATTTTATTGGTGTCCTAATTATACTTAATAACAAAATGACAATCATTGTTCATAGAATTATTGGGGGAGGCTATATTCTCAACTTCATTAGCCAAATAGGGATGCTGCATTTAGATCCAAATTCATAGCATTAAGTAGAGGAATATATTTCATGCCCCATTCAGATAAAATTTCACATTTAATTGGATCAATAAGAGTTTTAGGGTATTCTCTTGATGCAAATAAATTGTCTATGAAATCAAGTTCAGCAATCAATTCTTCCCTAAGTGAAGTCATACGGTCAGCCTGAACCATTTGTCCCTTAACAATATTTTTTTCTGAAAATAGGGATGGTTGCTCTGAAAATGCAAACATGAATTTGAAAAATGTTCTTTTCTAAATATATGTGACACAAATTCTTTGGTTTTTGGCATATTTGATGATCTGTACATCCAAGTATTCAATACCTGATACCCTAACATGGTGATTAAAGGACACAAATTCAGTTGTCTCACTTATATAATCCATAAAGTTTTTAACACCATCAGCTGGTCCTTGCCACACCACTAGTGTGTCATCCAAAAAACAATAATACCCTTTTATATATTTGTAATATTCAGAATTAAACACATAATGTTTTTCCCAATATAACATTATAATATTTGCATACACTGGGGCACATGACAGACTCATGGCTAACCCCTCTAATTGCTTATAGTACTCATCCTGAAAATATATAACATTGTTCTTCAATATAATCTCCATATTTTTCATAATCAACCTAAAGTCCATCGCTGTCAAAAATTCAAACTCAATTAGTATTTCTTCAGACCATGATATCCCAGTATGCTGGGAATCACAGGAAATAAATCTTTGACATCTGTTGTAACAAAGATTGCATTGACATCAAAGGCTACTTTGCCTATTTTAGAAAGAAAATCCAATGAATCTATCAAGATATGGTCATATAGACCATAAAAGGGCTTTAATTTAGTATCAACATAAATTGCCAATGGTTGCATTTTGGATCCTGCAGATGCCACTATAGGTCTTAATGGGAGGCTGTTAACATCTTTATGAACCTTGGGAATTCCAAATATCCCAGGTATAACAGGTTATTTAATACTTAAAAAACAATGCAATTATTGGTCAATAACAAATTGTCTTCCAAAATCCAGTCTATCTGCCTATACACCACCTCTACTTCATTCCGGGAGACCTGTGAATGTATCCCTTCTGTATTCAATAAATCAAACATTTTTCCACTATAATCCCATTGTTCCATTATTACCACCCCCCCCCCCTTTCAGGCATCATAAATCTAAGTTTCCTGTTATTACTTAAAGTCTGTAACAAATTTCTGTCCTTTTGAGTCAAATTACCTTTATACCATCTTTTGGTGTTAAGGAAATTTTTTACCTCATTCACCACAAGAGTGCCAAAATTGTTTACGACTGGGTGGAGTGGTGGATTAATAATACTTCTTTTACTTAATTTGGTATTCGAAGACAGAGATGGTGCTTCAGGTAACAATTCCTTCAAATTCATCTTTCTAGCAAACATCTTAATGTCTAGTAAAGTTTCAGATATCTTCCCCTTTTTTGCAGGGACAAATGTAAATCCCTTCTCAAAAAGTTTAAAATGGGAAATATTTAAAACTAAATCACTATAGTTGAAAACATTATGAATGCAATCCGAGGTAGAAGTTTCATCCATGTTACCCATACTTAGGTGGCCCTCCTTCTGTTCCCCTGTCCCTGTTGTAATGGTTGGGAAGCAATTTGCAAGTCACCTGAGCATAAGATAGCCATATCTCTAAATTCTGAATTCTCGGAGATCTCCTTGGGGGGGAGTCTCTCTAAAGGGACCCCCTCATATCTACTTTCCTCTTCCCTGTAAGTTACATTTGCTACACCATCTATATTATTATATCCCTCATTATTTGGAGATTTATCCCTAGTCTTAGGCAAAAACATAGAATAGGCTTTACCTTCCTGGTACTCTTTTTCATCCCCCTCTAACTTGGATAATTTCCTTTTCTTGTTCTTATCCATAGCCAAATCTACATCATGAAAATTACATAAATATTTGTCTTTATATTCACTCATGGTGAATAACAAATCCTCTTCAATACTCTGATTCAATTCCATAATGTCATTAAACAGAATACCCAAACGTTTATCATTGTCAAGAACAATTACCCACATAATAGCTAACCACCTCTCATTTAAAATGTTAACAATATTGTTAAACATTGCAGAACCATTTTTTACATTTGGAAACTTAGTTAATCTCAGTCCACATGGAACACACTTACTAGCAATGCACTCTTTTAAAAAACAGTTATCAAGCATTAGCAATTTATACTTTAACAGACAATCTGCTCACCTCAGTCCTCCTTAACCACTCATTGATATCCAAGTTCACATACTCGTTGTACCTTGAAGAAACCATGGTGCCCGGGATATTCAAGAAGCCATTCTATCCCCCTCAACTACATCCAAAGCAGGCAAAGATGCCACAAAGCTAGATAATGTTCTCCTCTGTAAGGCCAGAAATTACATCACATTACCCTGCCATGGTTGAAAGCAGGGAATAGAACTGTCTTCTTCCATATTATTAGATTCAGATAGGGTGAACATCTGTACAAGCCTAGTAAGTTCCCCAAGTAGTCTGAATTGACCGGGGTATAACCTCGGACTTCTTGCACTGCCATAATCACCAAATAAAATAACAAAACGAAAAAAACAGTGAACTGCTGAGCAAATACACCACAATACTTATAATAAACACAGCACGGCAGCACTGTAGACCAATAAAGGATACACTCCAGTCACACTTCGCCACAAAACCACACCAGTAGGTAATCCAAATAAATTTTAATGCAAAAGATTAAGCGCTTTCGTTTCAACACTTGAAACTTCATCAGAATAATAAAAAACACTAATTATGCAATTATATAATCACTACTAACACATCATTGGTTAGTACCATTTAAAATGCCAATTTCTCATTTTTTAGCAAAGGTTTAGTGGTTATGAATAAAAAAGGTAAGATCTTTTTTTCTAGGTTCTCTCCTTATAACTCACCGAAGAAGAGACATTCAACCATTTTGCTAGTCACCTCACACTCATATAGTAGAACTACAACCGCCACTTCCATAATCCAGACATTGCATCATTATAAACTCCTCAAAAGTGAAATAACAATCAAAGATGACACACCTTCTCCAATCTTGCTTCTAAAATATGGAAGTTCATTTCAAAGTCTGTCAAGTACAATAAGCCTTACACCACCTTCAGGAAAGGCCTAAGAGTTACTTCCAATGTGACACAACTTGTAAATGTTTTCAAGACAAGATGGCCACCCTAAAGCCACCCCTTCTCATATCTACACCCTCCTGAAACAAACATTACCAGTATTATCTAAGATGGATAGAGCTTCATCCAAATGCTACTTCATTAAATTTCCAAGACCAGCTATACATTCATCGTAAAATCCTAATTCATTTAAAGTTCCTAGCACCTCAAGTACATGTGTGTGAATAGCCCTACTTCTGCATCCTAACTTTTCCTTTAGTAAGTTTACTCATTTTTATAATACTTATTGCAACTGGGCACCCGCGGTGGTGCAGCGGTTAGCGTTGCCACCTCAGAGCAAGAGGTTCTCCGGTTCGATCCTCAGCTGGGGTGCCTTCTGTGCGGAGTCTGGATGTCCTCCCTGTGGTGACTTGGGTTTCCTCCGGGTGCTCCAGTTTCCACCCACATCCCAAAGACATGCTGTAGGTGGATTGGACACTCTAAATTGGCCCTAGGTGTGAGTGCATGCATGTGTGTGTCTTCTGTGGAAGGTTGGGTGCCGGGCTGGCAACTCAACACTGTAAAACTCCGCTGCTAATCATGAGCAAACAGGTGATCTGGTGTGGCGACCCCTAACCGGGAAAAGCCGAAAGAAGAAGAAGAAGACGACAATAATACTTATTGCAACTGTCTCTATACTTCATTGACACTCCTCATGATTAATAGCTGGGACTATGGCTGCTTCTCCAACCTCATTCCATCCTTTATGACTTCAGCTCTCTTTTTGAACAGTTGTTTTATCTATAACTAGATAAATCAATGCCATCTGTCCATAAGGTTGTGAACTGATGCTCCAGGATCTCCATTTTCAATGCCGGTTACCAGTGCTGTAATTTCTAACATAAGTTATGTTTGAAATATTTTTGTAAAATTACTAATACTCTAATTGCCAATACTTGTAAAATCACTTATTGCTTTTACTAAGTTTGTAATTGCAGTGTTGTTGTTGTGTCTTTCAGCTTTTCCCTGTTAGGGGTCACCACAGTGGAACTCCGGTCCGCTAATGATTGGCAGTAGATTTTTACATGCCGAGTTGCTGGCCCTGATGCACAGCCTTCAATAAAGGTACGCCCATCCATGCATGTCTCCACACAGAAGACGGTCTAGCTGAGAATTGAACAGGACAGCGTCTTACTGTGAGGCGACAATGCTACCGCAGCACCACCACCGCAGTTGTAATTGCAGTGTAATAATTTCAATATATAGTCTAATGGCTTTCACTGAGTTTATATTCCTGTACTAAATCTAAAATGGCCTAGCAAGATCACTTCAGTACCATGGGTAATATACACAAATAAATAAGTATACTTAATATTACATATTTATCTTTACATGTGAAACACTTTTTTCCATTATCGAAAAATGGCTTTGTTAATTAATATCATTATGTTATTTATAGAATTTCATCGCAAAAATGAAATTCTGCATTTTATTTACAACATTTAAAATATAGTTGGCATGGAAACTAAAATTAATCAACACAACTAAAGCACAGCTGGTAGAATTGTTGAAATTTTAAAATTTCAGGTAATCAGCTAACAAAAGTGTTTCTTATAAGGAATATAGGAACACAGCTGGTTACCCATCAGAAGGCTGAGTTGTATAGTGGATTGTAAAGTAAAGCTATGACCTCTGTAGGAGCATCATGCACACTGTCTTAGTGGTAAAGAATAAAATTCGAACCAGAATTCAGTTTGATAGATTAATCACAGACACTGAGGCCTATGACCATCTACCATATTTTGAAGGAAAATACTACTTTGAAATATTCAGTTTGACTACTTATCAAGTTTTCATTATGACTGCACAAAACTCTGTTTACAATGCTTTATTTACTAAGTTTTTTTTTTTTATGAGATAACATCCTTTCATATGCTTTCACTCATTTTCTGGAGCCCACTTTCAGAGTCGCATAGTAGCAGGAATCTATCCCAGGAAGCCATGAGCATTAGGTGGGGAACCATTGTTTTATCGACTCGTAGTGCATTGTACTATAAGAACAAACACACACACACAAAGACACACATGCACACAAACACACCCACCCACACACACCCACACACATGCACACACACCCACACGCACACACACACACACACACACACACACACACACACACACACACACACACACACACACACCATTTACAGAATTACAAATTCAGCTTTTGGCATATGTTTAGGACGTGTAGAGAAATCAGGGACTCTGGCAAAAAAATATATACAGAAACAGGGAGGAGATGCAGAGCCCAGAAAGAAGGTACCCTACATGGGAACAGAACCAGAGAAAGAAATGCTGTGTAGCCATGGAGCTAATTGCCACACCACTGTTCAGCATGCCTCTCAACCTCTTAGCACAATAAATCTAGACAAAGCAAAACTAATGGGGCACAAAAGCCCAGAAACAAGGACAGATTTTAGTTATTGCTCTTACAAACTTAGAAAGTTGATAGAACAACAGGTTTTGCATTAGCATGCATTTTTTCCTGGGGATATGAAGTCTGAAACTCAGATGACTGTCATTAACTTATGACTTCATTCCCCAGTGATTTGCCAGAAAACCAACCACTGTTTGAGGAACAGATCAGACCCAAAGCAAAAATATGCACAGCTGAGAGGTATGCTGTTCAGGACAGCATTTTTTTTTATAATTAATTATAGGTATATGTTTATACGTATTTTATGGTACATAAACTGGAAGCATTTTATAATTATTAAGGAGCATTGTGCTAGAAAAAAATGCTGTTAGAAAATCTACAAGATTTAGGTAAAAGATAGCTAGAAGGTAGAAGAGTAACGTAATTTCATTCAGTTGCACTTGTTCTGGAGTCTGAATGACAATAAAGTTTAATTTGACTTTGACTTACCATCATGGCTGTAAACAGCATATTGTGAATTACAGTGGTAAAAATATTGTGCAAGAGATGGTGAATAGCTCTGCAAGGAAAAAATAATAATGTAGGCTAAAAGCAGTGTGACTGAATTGTGCCTTATACTGAGGAAAGGGAAAGATGTAAAACGGGATGGGAGGCAGGCAGGCCAGAATTCAAAAAGTCAAGAAAACGAAAAAGGTGATGTCCTAAGATTTGTCAAAATCAAGTGAGAAATGCAAGGAAGACGAGATGAAGTGCATCTTTTTAAAACATGAAAATAGGCTGTCAGGATATTTTGTCTTGCTTTAGTAGTCGTATAGAATATATAAAATGGTTTGATCCCAAAATAAGATTGTGAAGAATACATAATCTTTTTCTATATATTCTAAAATGCTATAAGGTATAAATCCAAACAGTGCCTAAACTGAACATTTTCAGTGTTTCTGCTTGAATTCCTTTATTAATTGTATTGTCTCTTCGTTTGTTGGCCATGCTTATGCTACATTAACAAAAAAAAGTTTTTTTTAAATTATTGCTTCCATTTTCACTGCCACCTCCAGCTTATGTTTGCTTTTGAGCCAAACAAAGCAAAGACATTTCTCCCCAGAGAAGATAATATACTATTTATAAGCAATCCCCTTTAAAGAGACCACATCTGTTTTTAATGGCCTTTGTTGACTGATTAATGTAATGCTTTCAAGGATTTCATTACTATGCATTATAGCTGTCACATTTAGGCCCAGTGACACTCTCTGTATTTTGTAGTCTATATTTAGCAACTGGTGCAAAAGAATAGCAAATTACTCTAAAACATGTATTCATGGCGCTTGAAAAGGTTTGGCTGGCATTCACACGGGAACAGTAATGATCAGGAAAGCCATGTAGTACCACAAAAGAAAGGGGGATCTGCTGCAAAATCCTACACCATCCTTTGTTCTTAGGCTCTAAAGAAATCAAGTCTTTGGTTGTTGAAGTGCTTCATTTTGCTTCTACTATAGCACCCCTTAAGTACCCACTTTTTGTGTTTAGTGAGACAGTGAGATGTTTGTCATTCTAGTTAATCCACTGCAATAACTGACAATCACAGACTGAGACGTAATACTGCAGGTCTGTTTCTTTTGATTTATTGCTGATGGTCGGCCAAAATGGTATTTAGTGATAGTTTCATTGTCGAAGAAGTTAAAATAGATTTTGCACATACAGTTACTATACTTTTTGCCCAACCTGGAGTATATCATATGTTGAAGTTATGTGGGGGTTGATGAGAAGAACAGCAAAACCTTTACTTAAAAAGTTTTGTGACAATAAGATAAAAAGTAAGTCAGTGAAAGGAGTTCACTAATTGGCACTTTCAGATAAATGTCTCTGACTTAAGGGGAGGTGACCAGGTCTCATTCTGGACATTTATTGGTGCAGTTTAACATAGATCCTTTACACTAGCTCATATGTTTGTGAAGTCCCTTCAAGAACTGCATTGTCTGAAGTTATGAGAAAAATTAGGAAATGTTGCCTAGGATTAAGCTATACATCTCTTCATATGAACATAAAAAATGCCCGCAGAAGGATACCCATGGATTATTCAGTTTGTTTATCACCCTATGGAGTTGCCCCTTTCTGCCCCATTTACCACTTATCCCATACCCACTGATACTTGCAGAAGTTTCATTAGCCAGCACCTTCTCTGATATAGCATTACAGGGCTGTACCAGCATTTTGGTGAACATGTATATTTTTTTTATATCTGTCCCCAGTGTTGGATCCTCTGACTGCCACTCATGTAACTTCAGTTCCCTCCTTTCCTTCCACTTGCCTTCCATGCCTCAGTTCTGTCCCTGCCTTTCATATGCACTTATAGCCCGAGTATATTATATTCTTCCTCTTCATCTTCCTCCTTTCTTACAGGGTATACCCTTAGATTTTCCTCAGAGTCATCTCCTCCGCTTAATAATATTTGCATCCTTTCCTCAAAATGTACCATACTTTTGTCATAGAGCCTCCAGGCCTGTGCACAGTTATTTTTTTTTATTTGTATTAATTTTACTATGCATGTATTACTACAATTGTTTACTGACTAATTCATGTGCTGACAACGGTCTGGATAGGGGCAGTTTTTTTTTTTCATTTTGCTTCGATAGTGGTTTAAACAACTGAACTGAAGTGCATATAGTCAGATTCACTTTTATTACCACAGTTTTCCTATTTACTTAGCAATCTATAGCTGGAACATTATAAAATTATCAAGACAGACTTTAAGTATGTTATACTTCAAACAAGAAGGATGCAGTAGAAAGATAAAATAAACAAAGACATCAAATGCGCATTTTGTAGTAACAAACATCATGAATTTACCAACACTTTGAATGGCAAATATGCAGATTAAAAAGTCACTTGAAATGTATGGCACCCATTACATTTAGGAGTCACAATGTTCTAACAAGACAGATATTAAGGGGTTTAGGTCAGTGTTTACGTGTGTTTTTATCTGTTGCTTATTAACTGGGATAACAGACTGATCCATAAGGACCCATTTCAGCAACTGCCCAGAGAAGTTATTGTAGTACAAAAAGGAGCATTCTATAGGTATTAGACATTGAGATGCAAGTAAAGAACATAATAGCATCAAAAATACATTATGTCAATCAAACAAGATTAAATGTAGCACAACAGTAAATTCAAAAATGTAGAATATCATATAGATTTGGACTATACAGCATGTAGCTCATACATTAGATATAATCACCTGTAAAACCTGTATATTCCTTCAGAAAAAAGTGGATTATGTATATCTGTTAGAGATTTGAGTTAACAGGTATATTTTAGTGGAAGTACAGGTGAAATGGAAAACTTAAAAACAAGGCAAGGCTAAAATAAACATATATTATCTGATTGAAGGACTGGGAAAAAACACTTTCATTTGACTGTTTCTCTTAGATATATAGTTAGCCTAGCCCCTAAATCCTTAATGTTCTGAACATTCTTTATACCAATGGCATCCGAGTTTGTAGACCCAAGAACTGAAATGGCATGGTCAGTAGATGTAATGGAGGTAGGACATTTATTTATTACCAAACCTAAGGTATATTGGAACTTGTTTTTTTTTTCACACTGCTGCTACTGACTGCAGTGACCTTCATTTCTTGCTCTCTATAGTCTCATCCTCTGCAGTTTCCCATGATATGGTGCCTGAGAGGGTCTCCTTTATGGGTGGGCCCTGTACGTTCCTCTAGTTCTTCATGTATGGCTTCTCAGGGGTGTGAGATATCCATTCACAGCAGAATGGGACGACCCAAGTGAGGAACCATTGTACAGCAGCTGACAGTAGATTTTCTGCTTAAGCTTTGCCACCCACATCATGTTGAGCTCATGGGGTATACAAAGGTGTTGTCAGGGATACACTCCTCCCTACACTCTGACATCTCAATTATGGTGAGTGCCACCAATATATGCAAGCACAGAAACAGCGCAACTCTGCTAATACTAGCAGCATTCCCCTGCTTTAGCCTTGTACCCCTGGCATGCCCTAATTATCTACTATATGAAGTCAGATGACGAAGCTAAATATTGTCATTTCTTTCTCTCCCCTCCTCACATAAGCCCAAACAGGTGCCCAAGTCACTAAATGAAGTTTCTTCATTTGGGTCAAAGTTACAGCTGACTAGAACATTGTTTTGGAGGCCAACCTGGAGAAAAACTGAAAAGAAGGACTGAATTTTAGAATTTTAAAAATAAGTGAGAGAAGGCAGAGCACTCATCATTAGGAGCAATTTGGTTTGGAGAGAGTGAGGCCTTGACGTTCCTTCTAGGAGATAGCAGTATGGTGTTCAGGCATTGAAGGATCTACTTCTGCATAGTGATTTACTATATCAATGCATGTCTGTAGACTTGTGCATTTAGTACATATTAGTATGTAGCAGATACCAGGTGAGGCTCAGGTATTTAAAGTTACTTCTCTTTATCCCCTTCCTGGAGTTGCCATTTCTAAAATTACATGACTGTTTCTACATATATATATATATATATATATATATATATATATATATATATATATATATATATATATAGTGAGTGATGTGAAATACAACAAATCACAGTCACCTATATATCATCCAGTGGCATAAGTTTTATGCAAAACTATAAGAAGATCAAAACAATCTTTATCTCAGATAAGTAGCCATAGAGTAAATAATTATAATTGATTATACTGGTTACTGTTTCATCAATTAGCGCAACAGGTGCCTTTAAAAATGCCACACATTCCTCTATTTTATTTTTCACATTTTCTTACATGCTTACCTCTCGGCTCTATTCTAGGACCCTTTTTTTTTTCAGTCTTCATAAATGAACTACACTCAGTTATCCCTGACCACCCACTCTGCTTTACTACACTCAAGAGAAATGGCTTGCAGCAGCGTAACTCTCATCCTCAAAAAAAAAAACCAAATTGCCTTCTCCTTTTCCCCCCTACCCCTCCTCCCACACATCTCACCATTCAATCCAATAATGGAACCATCATCTCACGTTGTCATTGACAACAAACTTAGATTTGACTTGCATATCAATCAAACTATTAAGACTGTAAATAAGAAACTTGGATCCTTATACAGAATAAAGAACTTTCTCACCACTCACCTTCTTTCTACTCTTCTATATGCCTCTCCTGTTCTTTCTTACTTAAACAAATGTGAATTGAACAAACTCTGTACCTCTTATAACCACATAGCTAGATTTGTAACTGGATCCCCATTTAGAACACATCACTGCCTTAATCTGAAAAAACTAGATTGGCTAGAACTACCTAATCTTCTCAAGTTGAGCCAACTCAGGGAAGCATTTAAAATCCTAAAACAACCAACAACCTTAGACTAATTTCCTCCCTTGATCAATTTAAAAAAACTCTAAAACAATATCTTAAGGCGAAATGGCTCTGCCCATGCATACATCCAGATTAAATGCCCTCAGTCAAACAGATACTTCACTTACTCCATAGGACAACTTCAGAGGGGATACTTAATCCAGTTGCCTACTATCTGCTCACCACTAGAACTACTGTTTAATTTCTGTTTCATTTTTTTCTATTGTACTACTGTAATAATTGCACTAAGAATCCTAATTAAACTGTTAGGTTATAGCAACTAAATTGTATGTAATTTTGTAATTTTGTATTTTCCTATTTCTCCTTTCTGCTATTTTTTATTGCACTACTATTTCACTCTTTTGTAACTATATTGTATCATTCCTTGTGGTGAAAATGGACATGTATCCAGTCGGACTATCCCGGTCAACAAATGTAAAATAAATAAATAAATAAATAAATTTTTGTACAGCATCTTGGTTTCATCAGTTTACAGTACAGTTTCACAAGTATTTCAGAAGGTTAGCTATCAGATATACAAAGGTATTTTGGAAGTCCAGTCAATCAGTTGTCAATTCAGTTCATAAAGATTAATGAATCTTAGAGAATGGGCAAACTGTACATCTTCACTCTAATTGCAGAACAAGCATTCTCCAGCAGGGTGTTAATGTACAGGTAATGGCTGGTAAAATAAACAATTCTAGTGCTTCACGACAGCATATTACACTGCCATGAAGCTAGGATGGAAAAAAAAAAACAAATGGCCTCCATATATTATGTTTGCTAAATGCATTTGTGCTGCATAGTGAACATACAATTAAAGAAAGAAAGAAAAAAATACAAAATAATACACGTTTCTGTGCATGTGTGCATATGTATTTGTATGGGAAACAGAAAGAAAGAAAGACAATGTGAGCTAGAGAGAGAGAGAAATAGTGCTGATTTTAATAGGTAGTCCATCAGCGTGCCTTCCCAGTGAATAAAAAGTATGAAACTCTAATGTCTGGCATTATCTGCTGACTTTACTCCTCAGTGATTTACTAGCAAATGAAGCATTCTGTGGAAGTGCAGAGTGAAACTATGCAGCAAAATCAGGGACAGTTAACAGGTATGGTGGTTGGAATGCCTTGCACTGTATGATTGTTCCATTAATTTGATTACAGTGAGACACCTGAGGTGTATTCAGTCAACAAAGTGGTTGCAAATGCTTGCAGAGTGTGTGTGTGTGTGTGTGTGTGTGTGTGTGTGTGTGTGTGTGTGTGTGTGTGTGTGTGTGTGTGTGTGTGGACATTAAAGAATTACATAACTTATACATTAGATGCAAAATACTTCTTCCTACAATGATTAGATTTGCAAGAGGAAGTTTGAAACATTAGATGGAGGAGCTATTTTACATCAAACATAATAAAAAATATAAAACAATATATATATATATATATATGTGTGTGTGTGTGTAAAAAAACAGAATAAAATAAATACAAAACAATTTAATTTATTGTGTTAGACATCTAATATGATTTATGCTTTATTATTGGTGTTACTATGGCATGCTAGCATTTTGTATGAACCAAGTTGTTTCTAGTATAATAGTATGTATGGTCTATTTGCATAGCTGCACCTTGTTCACTAATGTTATTCATGTAATTGTGTTGTGTGTAGACAGCTCATACTAGTGTCTAAATTATTTCTATAAGTTTGTGCTGTTACTGGTGGATAGAATCACATTAGAGAACCACGACAGATTGCTGCTCGCTATATTTTTATCTGTGACTGCATAACTGTCTGGGTTTTTTTTTTTAATGTTCTTCCAATTGTCTCAGTATCTGCATATACTAAGTAGTTGGTGCATGGCATTGTCCTGCATGCGGTAGCTATTTGCTCAGTGTGTTTTTTATAATCTTTATAATATATATTTACCATCTCAAAAGTGCTTACTCCTCTCTGTACTCTTCTTTTCTAGACCTAACACCACTCTTAAGTATTCCACTGCGGTACCACCTTTAACATTCTTGTAAGAAAAGTGCAGTCCAGGTCTGAACTGTCTGCAAACAGTTACAGTTAACTTTGAGTATGTGTCTACCTGTTTGAGCCAATATTCATTTTCCCCTGGAGAGCACTCTGCTTTGGCTGTAAGCAGCCCCCCACCACACACACACACACACACACACACACACACACACACACACGCACACACACACACACACACACACACACACACACACACACACACACACACACACACACACACACACACACACACACACACACACACACACACACACACACACACACACACACACACACACACACACACACACACACACCTTCCACTTTCTCTTATTCCCTTCTGTTAGCAAATAGTATCAATAACTGATCAATACTGTGTGTTTGTTAATTTAAACTATGACCACAGTAGCCTACTGATACAAGGTTATCCTGTTTTTCCACCTGAGAAATTAAGAAATGACTTACAGTTTCAGAGCAGTCCTTGGTCAATTGTGATTGTTTCTTAACACATACTTGTCTTTGCTTTGTGATTGTTTCCAGCCCCTCATACAAGAACCTAACAGGGTCTCTACCCGCTTTGCTCCCCACCCTGCCCCCTATTCCCTCCCGCCCCCAGTGGTCCCACCTTTATTGCACTCAAACCCTCCCATCTTTCCAATAGCCAACCACAGTGCTAACCCAACACTACCTCCTCCATCTTCCCTCTACTATCACACCTCCTCAACTAACATGTACAAGCATACCTTTCCTTTGCTCACTGCATGCACTCTCCTTGCATATCTTACATCCTACCAAAGCTCCATCATTCCCCCACTCAACCACTACCACTGTACTACTACTCACACCACCACTCATGTCTCACCCATACTCAGCTCCCCTCCCACCAGCTCAAGAACCATCCCTATGCACCCCCCACATATTCTACCAACTATATTACTCAAACGTAAAGCATACCTACAACTTAACATAGTAACCCTCCCACCATACCTATTACCCACAGAGCACAATCATAAAGTTTCCCTTATAAACAAACACATTCAAAAACTGAGAAAACTAATAATCTCATGCATATCAAAACTAGCCCTAAGTGGAGACATCCACCCCAACCCTGGCCCTACCATCTCCAACCCCAGTCCTCATAATCAGACTAGAAACCACAACTTTTCCTATATTACAGCCAATAGAAAGCCAAGTGACTTCCTTCTACTAAGCCTAAATATTAGAAGTATATCCAACAAAGTCCATGAACTCCATGCCACCATAGACTTGTACTCCTCAGATATAGTCATCCTGACAGAAACCTGGCTAAAACCTTACATTACCAGTAAGCAAATACTCCCTACAGGTTACGGCATACTAAGAGTAGACCAGCTAAACAAAAAAGGAGGTGGTGTAGCTATAATATTTAAACAGCATCTAAACATCCAGATCTTAAAATCATCAGCTCCACAAATAGGCAATGAAGAAATAATATATACCAACCTCAAAATTAACCAAAACAAAACCATCAACATAATTGGATGCTACTTCCCACCTGGCCAAAACATCCCTCCACTAGAAAACCTCCTCAGCTGGTCTACCCACCATCTCCCCCAAGAAACTATCATCTTAGGTGATTTCAATATTGACTGGCAATCCTGTTCTGGCAACAATCCAACCCATCATGTACACCTTCATGGCTTCACCCAACTAGTCCAGTCACCAACAAGGATAAATAAAAACTCCAGCAAGCACACTACCCTGGATTGGATACTAGTCAGTAAGAGCCCCCAGTCATATATAACAGGCTGCTTATCAGATAACCTCAGTGATCACTCCCCAACATTCCTACTCAAAAAATACCTATACCAAGCTAAACCTGTCATCTATCGTCAAATACGTAAAAAATAAACTTTAACCCACTCACATTCATCTCATCTCTCAAAGAATGTAACTGGCATGCTCTAAAGTACCTCAGTCTAGATGATGCAGTTGAATTTTTTAATACTACCTTCCTGAACATCCTTAATTACCATACCCCATAAGATTTTCCAGAACCAAAGCACAACCCTCCCCATGGCTTCAGAAAACCACTAAGTCAGAAATGAAAAACAGGGATAAAGCCTGGGAGCACTGGCGCAAAACCAAAACCCCCTCAGCTAGAAAGAAATTCCTAGAACTACGCAATAGAGTCAAAAAGCTAATAAAACAGGACAAATTCCAATGCTACCAGTCTGCCCTAGACTCCTCACAACACAGCCCCAAACAATTCTGGTCCTCCATAAACTCCATCCTCCACCCAGGTAAAGTCAGTACCCCTCCTCCTAACATCCCTCACTCCTCAGAAAATATTGCTACCTCATTCAACACACACTTCACCCAAACCATACTATCACTAGCTAAACACAACCCCCCTCCCCTCCAACCCGTAATCTCCCCACTGCCTTCTCTTTTTCTCCTGTACCTACCTCCAACATAAAAAAACTCTTAACTAAACTTAAACCCACCAAATTAGCAGCAGACAACCTCCCAAGTGAATACCTACAAATCGCAGCTGATGCTCTGGCCTACCCAGTATCCATCTTGATTAACCAATCTCTGTCAGAAAGTTACGTTTCCACACTGTGGAAAGTCTCACATATAATTCCCCTCCACAAAGGCGGACCCTCTGCAGAACTAACCAGTTACCGCCCCATAGCTATTCTCTCTCCACTCTCCAAAATACTAGAGAGATGCATACACTCTCAGGTCTCAGACTACCTCCTTAATAACAACCTCCTTTCCAGTACTCAGCATGGTTTCTGACCAAACCATAGCACCACCACTGCCTTACTCTCCTTTACTAACACTATCCTTCAGCATAAAAACAATGGCTATCTCTCCTCTGCTACTTTCCTAGACCTATCTAAAGCATTTGACGTGGTCCCACACAAACAACTTATCTATGTCCTCAATAACCTATCCTTCTCACAATCAGTCACCAACTGGTTTCAGAGTTACCTGTCTGACTGCCAACAATCCGTTGTATGGCAGAATGACATATCTCCCCAACTACCTGTCTCCATAGGGGTTCCCCAAGGATCCATCCTTGGACCCCTACTCTTCTCTGTTTACACCAATAATCTAGCCTCTGCCACCAAACATGGCACACTCATCCAATACGCAGATGACTCGACCATCATCTGCTCAGCCCAGTCCCTACCCAAACTGCAAAAGGTCACACAGGAAGCCTTTTCCTCTGTTGAAACATGGTTATCCGATGCCCAATTACTACTCAACCCAAACAAAACTAAACTACTCATCCTCCAACCCACCAAACATACTCAAAACAACTCTCACTTTAACATCACAGCAAAAGACAACACCACTATATACCCAACTGAACACACCAAATTGCTAGGAGTGGAAATAGACAATAAACTAAAATTTGACATTCACATATCCATGACCATAAAAAAAGTCCACAAAAAACTAGGAGCATTATACAGAAATAAACGATGTCTCACCAAAGCAGCAAAGATTTCAATAGCAAATTCCCACCTTATCTCCACCCTACTTTATGCCTCTCCAATATATACCAACCTAAGGCAATGTGATCTAAACAAGCTAGAGACCTGCTACAACAAAATTGCCAAATTCACCACAGGGGCATCCTACTGTAGTCACCACTGTCTCTCACTTGCTGAACTGGGCTGGCTTGAACTCCCTCACCTCCTTCAGTGGTATCAACTCTCACTCGCCCACAAACTAGTAAAACATCCACTAAATGTCCCATCCCTCCAGAATCTACTCCAACCCTATCGCACCACCAGACCACTAAGATCCAGCAACAAAAATCACTTGCAGATCACTAAAGCCAATAACTCTGCTGGTGAAGCACTATTCTCTTGTGCCATAGCCAAATTATGGAACTCACTCCCACCCACAATTACCTCCATACCACCATGCACTCACTTCAAAACTTTACTAAAAGCACACCTAAAAACATGCTGGCTATGCCCTTGCAACTCCCACTCTAATATCATCCACCCCATCCAACTACTACCTTTCTTTCTACTCCACTAACTACCTGGATGATAGCAAGCTCAAATGCTCATAAGCCTAGTAATTATTATACAGCAGGAACTTCTCATTGTTACATTTGTTAATGCCTGTTATGTACTTCACAGATAAAGATTCTAGTTGTCTACTGATGTACTATGTTCTTCATCTGTAAATATGTTGTAAGTAATTTCTATGTTAAATTGTTAATAGCTATGTAATCCAATGTAACTACTGTCTGTTTATTTTACTGTGGAGCTTTTCTCCCTGGGCCTCCGCTGAAAATGGACCCACATCCAGTCAGACACTCCCGGTCAACAAATTTAAATAAATAAAAATAAATAAATAATAAATAATATAGCCCATTCTCTAACTGCAGTAATGCCCATCCAGAAGTGGTATTTATTATTCTGAATTGAGAAGGTACTTTCTGCACACAGTTACAGCCTCAGGCAAGATGTTAACAGGCAGTAGTTTGTATCATACATGTTTCCTCCAAAATGAAATGCACCTTGAAATGAAGACAAAATAGAAACAGTATAGATATTTTACATGCGGTGCTGTGTGTTATTTTCTGTGGTATTGCATAACTCTTGCTTTAATATATTTTATTCAAACAAAAAATCAGTACTGATAAATGGGATATAATACTTCACTTCCCATATTGCATGTTGCTGTGGAATTATACCAAACCTTTGAAGTTCATAAAAGTTGCAGGATTTTCCTTATACCATCCTTCATTAATGCGTAAACTATGCTTTACTGCATGATTCAAGACAGTAAAACTCTACAAGATAGGTTAACACAAGTGGCGTTCAGCACTGCTGTAGGCATTTTGTGCCTAATACAAAAGAAAATGTACCTTGGGCTGGCTGCCTGACATGATTTTATGGTGGAGGTGATGGTTTGTATGGCCTTAGCAGGTGAACCACCTCTCTTCTGCAGTGTCACAACACATTTGGTAGTTACTGTCATACTTTAAAAGGGGGGGGGGTCACACCCTACAGGTGCTTCTTCAGCCTAGTCTCCTCTTCCTCCTGTTCTCTTCCTATTGCTCAAATGAGTAGGCTGCCTTGTTCCCTTTCAGATCTCACCATGTTGTGCATGGTATATTGTATCCTGGCTGCACAGTAAGGCATATTTATGAACTGCATCCAAGTGAAGTAAATGTTTTATGTGCATTTATTTTACAGTTGCACTTCCATTAAACAAGTGAGATATAATGTTCTTCCTTTATGTACTGCTTATATTTATTTATTCATTTTGTGCAATACATTAGCATGGACAGCGTGCAATTAATGCTTTGTGCAGTCCTGTAAAACCTGACTAGAGATTAGTTATAAATCCCAACTGTTGTCTGCTTGATAATTGCAAACTGGTTTACAGCATTGGCACGTACCAGTAAGGTGCTCTGTAATTGGCTGCAGATCAATGTTATTGCATAGCCATTGGAATCCTTTTGTGAAGAAAGGGTATGGATGTAATGGTTAAACTTCTAGATTACCTTCTAGCCATCAAGTCAGTATGATCCTATGAAACTATGAAGAACTGCATTAATAAAACTTACTAGTAAGAATCCAGTCATGTACTGTCTTTTAAAACAGAAAAATCGCCATGTATAAACTGAGTAAATGAAATGAATGATCAGACTTATAATTTCAGGTTTTTATTAAAATAGTAGATTTAGGTAAGCTATCACATTGCTGTATGAAGTGCATGCCAGTAGTGTGCATTACTTTGCAGTATATGCGAACATAAGTGACATCAAAACAGATTAAAGTATTAACTTCTCTGTCAAGTTATCTGTATGTATGGCCAGTGGAAAACTGTGAGAGTATGCTTGTTTCTCTAACTATGAAAATTCAAATTGCAGCGCTCAAAAAGTCTAACAGTGATAAATGGTTCAAAGGATTTCTGTGGAATAGTTGATAGTTGGAATTTGATTTGATTACTGAAAAAATGCAGTTCAACATTTTTTTACAGTTGTTTTATATCTGTCTTACATCATGGAACACCTACAACATAAAACGTTTAAATATAAAAAACAATGTTCTTTTTGTTTTCAAACTGCAGTATTTTTAAGCTATTATGAAAGTGTATGGTTATTTGGTAGTGCCATGCAGTGATGCAACTGGATCTCATTTATGTACTAAAAGCTACTAGAAATATGTATACTAGAATGTGGAGTTCCAAAAATATGGAATGTTGGTTCAGCCAAAAGTAGTCAAAGCCTACCATAATCGGGTAAGTGGCATTATGATTAAAAGAGATTGTAAGAAGTTCAACATTTCTAAACAGAGCATGCTAATGAAGCCAATAAGGCACAATGAGCTTGTGTGTTTACTTCTACATGAAAGAATGAAGGAGTAAATGAATGAAAAGTATATACATGCGTGCTACATACATTTGTATAATGGAATACATGCGTGCTACATGCATTTGTATAATGGAATACATGCGTGCTACATACATTTGTATAATGGAATACATGCGTGCTACATACATTTATATAATGGAATACATGCATGCTACATACATTTGTATAATGGAATACATGCGTGCTACATACATTTATATAATGGAATACATGCGTGCTACATACATTGGTATAATGGAATACATGCGTGCTACATACATTTGTATAATGGAATACATACGTGCTACATACATTGGTATAATGGAATACATGCGTGCTACATACATTTGTATAATGGAATACATGCGTGCTACATACATTGGTATAATGGAATACATGCGTGCTACATACATTTGTATAATGGAATACATGCGTGCTACATACATTGGTATAATGGAATACATGCGTGCTACATACATTTGTATAATGGAATACATGCGTGCTACATACATTGGTATAATGGAATACATGCGTGCTACATACATTTGTATAATGGAATACATGCGTGCTACATACATTTGTATAATGGAATACATGCATGCTACATACATTTGTATAATGGAATACATGCGTGCTACATACATTTGTATAATGGAATACATGCGTGCTACATACATTTGTATAATGGAATACATGCGTGCTACATACATTGGTATAATGGAATACATGCGTGCTACATACATTTGTATAATGGAATACATGCGTGCTACATACATTTGTATAATGGAATACATGCGTGCTACATACATTTGTATAATGGAATACATGCGTGCTACATACATTGGTATAATGGCAGTGTGTCATGGTGCTAATACATGGTGCACTCATAAAACCCTCTACTTTGTTTTCATGATTCTATTTGTCATGATTCCCTAAGTCGTCTCAGGTCCATTCCAGTAGGAATGGCAATTATATGTCATTGTCCTCATACCTTTCTGAACTTAGTATATATGGCACTGTGTAGACTACTGTAAGGCAAGTAAAAGGTATATGCTCATTCCCCCACTGTAGTGCGATCCTGGGGTTAGTATATATAGTTGTGGGGGTTAGTGGCACAGCCCTCCACATTGGAGGGGGGGAGTGTAGCCCCCCCCTCCTTGTTTGTTTTATATTGTATTTTACCAAAAACTTCAAAACAATACATTTTAAACAACAGATATGCATAGTTGTAAAACCACTGACTAACTCTCTCTAGAAGACAATATGTACTCAAACTAAGTGGGGGCTATGCCCCCACACCTCCCAATGTGGAGGGCTGTGCTGCCTACCCCCCTAACTACATATACTAACTCCAGGATCACACTACAGTGGGGAAAGGGCATATACCTTTTATTTGCCTTTCAGTACTCTACACAGTGCCATATATACTAACTGCAGTTCAGTGAAATGAGATTCAGTGAAATGAGTTTTTCAGTAAAGTGGTTGGAGTAAAATGAAATTCAGTGAAATGAGATTCAACAAAACAAAGTAGGCTCATATATATATATATATATATATATAAATATATATATATTTTATATATATATATATATATATATATATATATATATATATATATAAATATATATATATTTTATATATATATATATATATATATATATCTGTGTGTGCATACACACTCAAGTCAGGAAGCACTTGTGTTACACTAAAAGTCAATAACATACGTCATCAGACTGAAAATACATATGCAACTGACTTAAATAACTTACATCATAATTCATGTGTTTATTGAAAACCCATCAAATAAAAAGCACAGTAGGAACACTAGTCTCTTAATCTTTCCAACATTTGCTTTTAAAGTGATATTTAAAATTCAAAATACTCAGGTTGTATTGGAACCTAGGAGAGTTTGAGTCTATGGACCCGGGTGGGTTTGAAATTCTACTGTTTGTAAGACTGGAAAGTGTTGGACAACTAGTTATTTTCCAAATCTCACGGGTTCGATGAAGTGCATGTTCGATGGATGGTCTTTTCGATGGATTGATTTTGATGAACTGTCGTTTGATGTTTACTCCTTCAGTAATTAACCACAGACCTGGAGAGTTTGCAGGAAATACTTTCTATAATTGAATTAATTTTCAGCAACTCAGTGCCATATGACAAAAATGAAATTTTTCACTCTGAGGATGTAATTATTGCTATTAGATTTGCCTGGTATTTTAGTTGTCTTACCCCTCTCAGCCAAATGTCCCTTTCTTCCTTCTGTCCAAAGCTATCCTGAGGACCAGGCATGTGAATGTACAAATCAGCCTATGATCAATTTTGCTTTTTATCTCCATAGGCAAGATGATGTACTGAAAGTCATTGTGTGTATGATACTGGCTGTGTGTACTTGTATCTTGTAGTTAACTCAACAGGTGTATACAGAGCTGTGTTTACCACTGATTATCAGATTAGCAAATTCAAACTTGTTTCATAGGACAGTTGACGATGTTAAGTTAGGTACTGGCATACTTGAGATGTTTCATGTGATGTTGGGACAAACAGACATTACATTAAGCACCCCAAACTGAAAAAAAATGAATATTAATTAATTAAGAGCTCTCACATTCTGCTTTTTCTTCAAACTCCCAAATGCAACATTATGCATATCAAACAAATATGTACATGAAGTTCTAATTATATACAGTTATAGAGAGTATCACTTTGTAAAATATTGAAAACTGTATCCAAATTTTATGTCATTTAAATGGCACATTTGTTAAAACATCCATGGCAGCAAATAAAGTTGAATATGTGAGGTCAGTCTTTGTTTATTAATGATAAAAAACATAATTATTTAGTTTCATATTTTACAACGAAGTCATGTACTGCAGAAATGCCTCATTTGAGAATCCCCTTTGTCTTAGAATTGGCATGTATTTTTCTTCCTTGCTCCTCTTCACAGCAGTACTTGTGAACAAAGTCTGTGCGATTTTCCATTTGTAATTTGCACTGTTACTAAAATTCATTTTATTTGCACTGAAATTGCTTAACTGTTGCTGCAAGTACTGAATGTTATGACGAAGCACAGTGCACTAATAACAGTGATTATGCAAATAAAAGCAAATCTTGTTCCTGAACTGACATTTTTAAACATTATTTGACAAGTGTTAACATTATCCATATTTGACTTGAAGTATGGCTAAGGATGAGAGACGAAATCCTTATTACTTCTTATAGTTAGAAGATGAAGTATTCTGAAGACACCGTTATACAGTGGCTATTTTGTCACTTTGTTGTGATGATCCAGTCATTGCTGGAAAGATTCATTGTGAGAATACCAGCTATCTTTCTGTGTTTCACAAGGGTTAACTTGGTACATGTTCTCAACTATGTGCAAAGATAACCTACACTTCTACAGCCTGCCTTAGTGCAATGCATTTTGGGAACAAATCCTGAACTCCTTTGGCTAAATGTTGTGTCAGGTGGATATTTCTTTTTCTTTGTGTTTCATAACTTCGAAATGTATTTATATTAATTTTGATTGAATCCAATTACCATTTGTTATAAATCTTTTTGTTGTAATGTTACTGAATGTCTTTAGTGCCTTTGGTTATTTGCTAGTAAAATGAAAGTGAAGTCCCTGTGGTTTCTTTGTATGAGTCTCTGTCTTTGATCATTTTAGTTGTCAGAAAATACCACTTCAGCTTCCATATCTGAAGGTATATATAATATGTGCTAAAATGCGTAGGCTACAGTACTCAGAGCCAGTAATAGGTCTAGCTTTTTATGTAAAGATTTCTTGATTTTTTTTCACTCTCTGTATTTCCCTAATGGCCCTGCAAATTATTTTAGAAGTAAGATCATCTCTACAGGAATCATACGCTGTGTTTGCAGTTCTGTGCCTGACATAACATATACTGCATCAAACTTAATTATTTCTACATATCAGATTTCATTTTCATTCTTGAACAGTTCATGTTACCTTTCTTTGATCACTGTGTGTTGACACTTTTTTATATATCATTGTTCTATAAATTCAGGAGATGTATTCCTATTATTCCCTTTAAGCATGCAATGGTGTGCCACAATTTTTAATATTTTAATTCCACTGAGGGACAGTGAGTAGAAAGGATACATGGTAGGCAATTCTGCAGTTTTTTTTTTTTTCTATTATGAAGCTACTGGCTCTGTAAATGGAAAAGCAGGGTCTTGGATTCAAGCTCATTCTACTTTGCTGCAGTCTAAGGCTTCATGACATGTAATTCAGCTGTGCAATGAAGCAGAACTGAAATAAGTTGCTGCACATGATGACTGTTGCTCAAAAGCAGATTTTAATCAGAAATTAAAGCATTAGACAACCTCCGAGAAAAATCCTGCCATTCTCATTGGGGATTCTTAACTGCATTGGAAATGTACTTTGTTTTCTGCTTGTTTCTGTGGAAGGTCTGCATGAAAAACCCTGGGAAGGTCAGACCCTTGTTGACACTCAATAAACATAGTAAGAATCTCCTCCATCACTAAGATCTGTGGAGCCCCCTCAGATATGATCAGCTGAGATTCCCCTTCAACATCTGTAGCAGACATTTGTAAAACCTCTGAGGACGTATGAGAAGTTGGATCCATGCTGGCCTCAGACAGGGTCGTGGCAGAGGAATCCAAAGCAACAACTTGACAATCCTTTGGGCTTTCACTAACCTTGAAAAAGATGCCTGGGGGAGGCTGTACAGCAGCCATATCAGAACTGAGTTTTTTGGCTTTTTTCTTGGCTGACAGCTGCTCTTCAGGAAGGGAAGACACTACCGCAGCACTCTGAGCCAACAGCTTAAGATGTTGCTTTACGAGGTAGACAGACAAAGAGGAGAGGTGACTATGTAGGGACTTAAGGACAAATGGTTGGCAGATAGAACATTGCATATGGTCATGGGTAGCACCCAGACAGAATTGACACTGGTCATGACGATCTTTATGGGGAATCTGCCTCCCACACATGTTCCCATTCTGGATGACATGAAACCAACAACACTGAAAATAAAATAGAAATAAAAGGAAAAACCCCAGCAAGGCAGTTATCTGAAAAATGGTTTGGTAACCAACAAGAAGAAAGGCATTCAGATTGACGTTCATTGAGGGTATTTGGACTGGCAGCAAAGACGTTCTGAATTTTGTGTGTCCGTACATCACCTTATGTCCAATGCCTAGTGTGTGGAGCATACATGTGATGTATGGTGTCTGTAAATAGCAAAGGCTTTAGTATACTGGCCAGATACTGGGCTATCCTTCAGAGGAGATCCCTTATGTAAGGAATAATGCAAAAGTGAAGAGAAGGATGTCTATTATTATGGTAAGATTTTACACAACTATATTTTTTCAGTTCTTAATTGTGTGAAAGGAAGTATTTGGTGTGTAATACCTTTTATAGTATATCAGACAACTCCCTGTATTATTTTAACACTTTGTCAGAACTGTAGCACTTTGTTTCACACCCTCATTTGCAAGGTGTTCCCTTTCCTTAACATGTTACCAGATTATTCTGTTGTTATAGTTTAAATGAGCACGTGCATACAAACATATATGCAATAAGTTGTAAATTACTCGCATTTTATATTTGCATAATATAACATTACTTGTAAATGGCTAAAAAGCTTTCACTTGTGCTCAACATACCCACAACTCCCCAAATCAAGCACACACACACACACACACACACACACACACAGATATATATATATATATATATATATATATATATATATGTATGTATGTATATATACACAGACACACATAGTGTAAATGCCTATTTTTAGCTATCTGTCTTTGTGTGCATGCATTTGTGTGTGACTATGTCTGTGTGTGTGCGTGCATGTGAGCAAGAGTATGCATACACATTTATGAATATTTGTGTGCTCTGTGCTCAGTTATGGTGCATGTGAGTGTGTGTGTGTGTGTGTGTGTGTGTGTGTGTGTGTGTGTGTGTGTGTGTGTGTGTGTGTGTGTGTGTGTATCCAAGCATCCTTCAGTGTTAACAGCAAAGTTTTGCACTTCTGTAATTGACAACGTCCATCCATTTAATATAAACTTTGCCTAACACAGTCTGCCTTCATGGCTACTGAGTTATTCATCTGTTGCTTTCCAGTGTTGTTGGTTTAAGAGGTAAGAAGCAACAGGCTATCAAAAACACATGAACAGGAAATGGAATGCTACTAAAACACATGGTGTCATTTTTGCTCATGTTGTTAATTTGTGTGAGCAACATAAAGTGGTTTAATTGATGTGCATCTAACAAATCAGTTTAATACTGAACTAGTCAAAATGATGGCTGAACTTTATGAAGTATCTGGACTTGGAAATGGGTATTCAAAAGTACTTTCTGAATGTTTTTTCAAGGTTTGTATGAGCTTTCTGTCTTCTCCTCACTTTAGTATGAAAAACAAATATAGCAAAAGCTGCAATAATGACCCAGCAAGAGTCCTCACTGTGCAATATCTTAAACCTCTTGAAGTGGAGGCCCATGGGATAGATGCAAATGACTCCTTAAGGACATATCAGTGTTTCAGCTACATGGCTATGACTTTTTATTTTTCAAGTATTTATGGGTATATTCAGGCTAAGAAAGCCAAAACCCACTCGCTGGAATCTTACTTGGTTGGATCTTTCCTGCAGTTTTTACTGAAGGGTTTGCCTGTGTAACTTTTTACCCTTTCGTTAAAATCAGGTATAGCACATTTAAAAGTTTGAGATAGGCTTTAAAAACAAACTTCATGTTTGTACACATCGTTGTATGCTACTTTTTTTTTGTGTTTCTGGGTTTCTTGTTCACCTTGATATCAGTAGCAGTGTTTTAGTACTACAGGTAACATTTCTGTACATAGAAACATTGAGACAGACTGAGGAAATGCTTCACATTGCAGATGTACCAAGGACAGATTAGTTTGTGATAATGGTCAACTGACAAAATGCTGGGAATTGGTTAGTAGATGAAAATGTTGTGAATGAAGGGGAGAGAGGCATTAAAGAGGAAAAGAGAAATAAGGTCATTTAATATTTTCTTGTTTAGCAAACCCAAAGTATGTTGTGACACACATTAATATCAGCATTTATATGCAAAAGTGCTAATGCAGATCTCTGTGAAGGAACGTTGAGCCTAAATTTAGACATGTAAAGTTAAAGATAGAATATGAATCACATTATGCAAATGAAAAGCATAATGCAGAATTGCTGTTGATGTGAATCAGTACTATGGAAAGTCAATCGTTATTAAAAAGTATAGATATCACACCTCGCACTGCCATGTCCTTAAAGGTTTGGCAAATAAAAATATTGAGTGGAGCATTTGCTGAAATTTTTAGAATTATAGCACACACACACGCATATATATATATATATATATATATATATATATATATATATATATATATATATATATATATATATATGTGTGTGTGTGTGTGTGTGTGTGTGTGTGCATTTGTATATAAAATATATGTGTGTGTGTGTGTGTATAGATGGATTATATTGAAGAGAACACTAGTCAAATCCCTACACAATAAACATAAAACATGAAAATGCCATATTTTGATATCAAAAGTGATCGGTTATAAACCTGCACAGATATCACAGCATTGTTAACAAATACCAACCACTATAAATCCGACAAAAAGCATACCTTTCCAACATCAAACAGCTATATTTAACATTTGTTTACCGAGAAAGTCCGACTTGGAACAAAGCCAATTTTCAGTGGAGACCCAGGGAAAGACACCCATTTCTTTTCTCATAATATAGTCAATTTCTGGGATAAAGGATAAATATAATTTTGCCTAAGCTATACAATATGGTCTCCTGTTTTTCAGAATGTACTCAGGGTGCTTGAAATAATCTCTGTGAACTCCAACTTGTGAATAACTGTTGACAATGTTCTGTTATATTTGTCCAAATATTTGTACTGTGCATGTATAGGTTCACAGTGTATGAATAGAAGATGAATTTTCACTCAGTTAATATGTTGCTGATCTGTATTAGGTTTTGTAATAACTTATTTAACTGTAACATATAATGTCGATGTGGAGTTTTTCTCCTGGGACCTCCACAGTAGATGGGATTTTATCACTGTTACCCTACTGGTGGAGGAAGATTGAACACTTGAGGTTCTGTTGCCTGAGGTTCAACTTGCTGACGAGAGGAGTTCCTCAGTATGAAGTCACTGCTGGCGAGTAGTACTGGAAATGATACCCTTTTGGGGCAAATTTCTCACTTCTTTAAGTTTGTGCGACCATAGAGTGTGTATATATATATATATATATATATATATATATATATATATATATATATATATATATATAATTTTGGAGGGATGGTGAGGTGCAGGGTGGCTTGCCCCACACACAAAAACACTTAAAAGTGTTTTTCAGCTGTTTTTTTTCTGATGAATGCAGTTTGGAGATTCCGATTCTTTGTGAGTTCATGGTAGAAGCCTTTATCCCATTCAGACTTTCCCAGTAAATAAATGTCAAATAAATAAATACACAAAAGCTAAAAATGTGTCCATTCAGTAAAAACATCAAAACCAATAAACTTGCAGTATAATTAAACAAAACACAAACATTTAATTTCTATTTTTCATTCCCTAGTTAAATATCAGTGTATCACAACATATATACAGCGTTTTCATTACTTCTAGAATGTGCAGAAAAAAGAAGGCTGTATGGTGTTTGAAACATAATAAACACCTCAGACACCTTAAAATGCAAAAAGCAAACAACCCCTGCCCCTTATAAACATTAACTCTACAGTCACACAGCCATAGCTAAAGTGCACCACCAATTCAACTGCTATAATCAACAAAACAAACACGAACTACAGTAGAACTATACAGTAAAAGTTAAAAAAAGGAAAACTGGAAGGGCAGAGTGATCTTCATTTTCTAAAGTTTGTGGTTTTTATGCATCTAGTTTGTTTACTTATAAGATGACCTGCTAACATTTTTTTTTTATTTTTTTTTATTTAACATTTGTTAACTGGGAAAGTCCGACTTGGAACAAAGCCAATTTTCAGCGGAGGCCCGGGGAGAAAGGCTCCAGATGCATGTCTTTGTAATGTGGGAGGGGATTTGTAAGAGAAGTAACATATTCACCTTCAAAAGAATCATATTAAACATATATTAAACATATATTTTATAAGTGTTATCATGAACATTTTTTTTTTAATGTGTACAGCCCCATGTCAGCCTAGGTGACACTCTGGAATCAGTTATTTGTACATAGCCTAATCTTGACCCAGTTGTTATTCCTAAAGGGTAGAGCACTGGAGCAGCATAGAGTTGTGTTATTGTAGTGTGAGTCTGTCGGTTATTTCCTTAGCCTGTTATCGGTTTCTTTTGACCTGGAGTTTGCAGCACAATGATTCTAGCTGAGAGACTGCATCAAGTTATTACTACCTAAACTTGTATCCTTAACAAAGTGCCCGTGTGCCATTACTGGTGCAGTTCTTGCAATCTCCAGCAGGGTGTGCTGCTGAAAAGTGAATGTGAATGAAATTGCCAAAAAGAAGTCAGTCAAATTTAATCATTCCTCCTCTCATCATCCAGCCAAAAGACACTGAGCTGCATTGCTATTCAGCACCATGAAATAAGCATTTCAGGCAGATGCAAT